>NW_024609879.1:38523271-38678271 GCF_016920785.2 Ixodes scapularis
GGGGTAAAGATCAGTTCAGAACGGGAGCCACTTCGCGCTGCCATACCGCCAAAAGGTCAAATCGCCAGCCAAGCCCGCGCCGAAAGTCTTGGGAACGCTCGGAACCGGTCGGATCCTCGAGCCAGTATACGACCGCAGCGCCACCGCGTACATCCGGGACCTTTCTAAGCCCATTGTTCGTCGGAGCCTCATCCCACTACGCCTTTCTAGTACAGTAAAACCTCGTTATAACAAAACGGGATATAACAAAGCAATCATAATTCCCCTTGCTTGCTAATAGTGGGAAGAAATGGACATTGGCTATAACAAACTAATGGTTATAACGAAATAATTACGACCGCTCCTTCAACTTTGTTATAACGAGGTTTTACTGTATGCGCCGTTTTTTTCACCGCTTGGTGGCGGGTTTGTCGACGGGTCTTTTCTTGTTTCCGTACTTTATAAACTGCATTTGTTTCTTTTCTGATCTAAAATACTGAACAAAAACTACTTTCATACATAAATGAAACGGTTCGCGACACTTATATTTTGTATCGACTAAAAAAAATGCTTTTAGCGGCTTTGACCAGTAGTAAGCCCAGGACCAAAGACGTCACATATTCCGCGCTTTCGGCAACGCGGGTCGCCCTCGTAGGTGGAGGAGGTTTCCGCGTCGTCCGGTTAAAATATGACTCACTGATATTTAGTTATTCTCTCCATGCCCGCTGGCTTACCCGAACCCAAAGAGACGTGGAAACCGCAAAAGAGGTAGACGCTTAGGTATGATTGCAGCTCCCCTTTAAGTCCACACTCCTTTACCCCTACTCTGACGCTCCGAGTTTCATACTCCAGGCACAGCAACTAAACGGCGCATGGCGTACAGGAGCGCGACACACCGAATCTATTGACAAGCCGCACAAGCTCCTTCCCACCGCACGGTTATGACGAACCTGGCATCCCGTGGATACGGGTGGGAGAAGCCAAAATTATTTCGGTGGTAAATTAATTAAAGCCAGTGTAGAGCGACAGGGTACAAAGTAAAAGAGACGGCGACGTTATGAAGTTTCTACGAACGTTTAAGTATTTCTTAGAGGTTTCGAGACTCGCTTCGAGCACGTGCGGGGAAAGGCACCTTGGCTGATCTATTTATTGACCGTGCAAGCTGTTTATATTTGAATTAAAGACAACATTCTTGAACTTGTTTGTCGACGCACGAAACCCTCACACTTGCCAGATATTTCGTGGTTCCATATTGCTGCGAGACGGAATGCGATGGAAGCTGTTGATGTGCTATGCCGATACCGGAACACTGTCGTTCAATAGATAGCACGTCAATTCGTTTCAGGCGAGACATGAACACGATGTTTCGGCTTTCCATTCGAAGTATCTTGATTCTCTGGGCAAAGCATCCTAGAAAGGGCAGCGCTCCGACTGTCTTCTCATCTCAACTTTTCTGTCGCTGTGCTGTCGGTAACCTTCCGTTCAATAGATGAATTCGTTTTCAGGCGAGATGCACGAACAAACCTTTCCCGCAATGCTAACTGATGCTTCGGCTTTCCAATCTAGGTATCTTTATTCGCTGCAGCTGGACTAAGCAGTTTAAAAAGGGCAGCCGTCCCACTGTCTTTTCGGCCGGCAACTTTTCTGTCGCCGAGCTATCAGCACGCTCGTTCGATAGATCACTTTGTTCTCAGGCAAGGCACATGAACGAACCTTTTCCGGAATGCTAATTGCTGTCTTGGCTTTCAAATCAAATTGTTTTTACCTGCTGGATTAACCACTAATGACTGAAAAGGAGCAGCTGTCCGGCTACGCCTTTTGTTTCAGCAATCTCAACAATGGCACAGCCATCTTGTTTGTGGACGTGACATCACGGAGCGCAAAGAAGTCACTTGTGCTCCAAGAAATGCTCGGAGCACGAAGAGCACGCTCGAGTGTCAGTCTCCGGCGGCGCTCCCCTCTGTTTAGTGAAAGGAGCGCCAAACGCTCGCAATGTGTAAACTATAAGAATTTCCTTTGAAATCGCATAAAATTTTTTGCAACAGCGCGGCACCGCAAGAAAAAGGCACAACTTGTCGAACGTCGAGTCTCGCCGGTCTTGCGGCGTGATCAAAGCTTCCTGGGCCTGCCTAACTGCTGCGTCTCTGTGCCTTTTCACGCTTGGATACTTATCAAGAATCGATGCCATGGCAGAGCTTTGAAGGTATGTCGCACATAGGCGTCTTCTCTATCACCCAGCTGTTCCAGCGAGTTGCTATCAATAGGAAACGAAATCGGTGGTTGCTCTTATGGATTAACCATGGCTATGTTCCAAATCTATTTAAATGGATCACATGACAGCACAAATAGAGCAATGCTGTGGAAGAAGGTAGGTTTTCGAAGGCAAAAGTATGAAGCGGCGATATCTGAAGTTTTTCAAACGTGGCCCGTCCATATGGTTGTGTGCAATCTGTCGTCGTCGCCATAGCTTCCTACCCCTCCTTTGTCGCCACTGGATCATGCCCGCTTCTGGACTGCAAGTGCCGCAAGTTACAAATACAGTCGTAAGAGTAAAGTAAAATGCTGCTCCAGAGGCACATGCATCTTCATGCTCTTTGCACTCACAAAACAAATCCACACGGCGTTAATTCTTGATCGGTATTCAAGCGTGCGAAGACAAAGATGCAGCACTTTGGCATGCGAAGGAAGCTTTGATCATGCCGCCAGAACGGTAAGACTTGCGTTAGACAAGTTGCCCCTTTTTCTTGCGGTGCTGAGCTTTCGTAAAAATTTCCACGTGTTCTCAAACGCAATTCTCACCGTTCGGGGTTTTAACTAACTTCTTCGGTAAATGACAACGAACGAGCAGAAAACATGTCTTCAGCTTACTGCCGCCCAGCCTCCGCAACGCTCCAAAGCGTTGACTGATAATCTTTGTCCCAAGGTGGCCATCCGGTGGCCGCACCTGAGCTGCAACGACCAAGCGGAGACACGCAATCCAGCAAATTGTCGTGGAGATCAATGGTATTGCTTGCACGGAGTACTATTAGTCTTCAGAGCAAACACAAGTGTCGCTGCGGTCGCCACATCTTGATTGGGTCAGGTGTAGCGTGTCGTCTGGTGACAGACTCCGCTTCGCGTTCTGGCATCTGGCTGGCTTCCCTGCGCCCGTTTCCTCACGATCGGAGGTTTGTGATCATGCTGACCTACTGTTCAGCGCTGCAATGCAATTTCCAAAAAGAAGCTGGTATCATATTCTACCACCCGAAAACTTCGAGATTAAAAAGAGCATGGACAGTCAGACTAAGGATGGGAAAGGCACCGTCAACATCGGCCGTTGTGAGCTGTAAGCACGTTGAGAAGCGGGCTTCGTTTACCCAGTGTAAAAGGCGCTGGGTGAGACTTATGCCGACAGAATTTTCATAGCTTTTCCAACCGTGTTTGTCACGTTTACCCTTATAATTGGGTTATAAGTATGGAAAGCTATCGGTGGAGGCAACTCCCGTCGATGAACCCCCTCCGCCCCCTCCACACGATATAAGGCGGTTGTGCAAGGGGTTGTGGAAGCGGCGGTGTAATTGTTTGAGACACTGAAATTCTGTTCTTCGCAGATTCATGAGTTAAGCACGAGACACATGCGCGAAAAATCCATCCGATCCGACGTCCGATCTGACAGTATGACTGCCTGATCCGAAAAATTTGGTCGCTTCAGGCGTCAGATCGGCGATCCGACATGCGTCAAACGCGCCAGATAGTTTTGCACGGCGGACGGATTGTCGGATGCGTCCAGCCAATGACAGCACAGCTAGCGCGGACGTCATGATGACATACTTGGTCTGTCGGGACGAATAAGAAAACGGGACGGGGGACGGGAAGCCGGACGCGTGGATCCCGCTGATCCATTCGAGAAAGATGACCCCGGCAAAGAATGCACGCGCTAACAAGAACGAGCTCCTAGCTTCGCTCGTGCGAGCTAAACCATCAATCTGGGACCAGAGATCTATGAACGCGGACCTCTGCTGGAGTGCTTGGAAGTTGGATCTCCTGGGCGGAGCCGAACGGATCGTTGTGTCGCTTGCAAGATCGGAAGTGTGTGCGTGTGTCTCAATTCGGAGCGGCGTTCGGACTGTCGGATCGGACGATTCTGCCGTCCGTTTGTCTCGCGCTTTAGGAGAACATCAGACCCCGCCTTGCGGGCATACAAATGGCATTTAAGTCAAAGGCCTTTGGGCGGTCTCACTTGTAGTTTTCTCCCCCTGGCCCAGAATATATTTAACATGTTGCTCGAGCAGAGTGCAGCTTTTTCGCTGAGACGTTTTTGTTTAGAAACAAAGTTGAAAAAAACCTCTTAATTTATTCAAATCATCAGCAGCGTTGATTGTGCAAAATGTCAATATATTGCAATGCTCCCGCAAGTGTGGTGGCATTTCTTCCTTTTCATATACCATCTGTGATTCATGCACTGTCTGCCCTGGAAACCATGCTCGGAATGTTGGTTGAAGTTTCGCCTGCAGCTACAGACCATACCTCAATAAGGCCGCATATAATAATTCACATTTCCTACGTAAAATGCGCACAAAAAAAAACAACAAAAAAAACGAAAGTAATATGCCGACAGCTAACGCCGTCTCGGCCTTTGTAGGGCGAGTGAGGGGGTAAATTTTGTCCTCAGCAGGATGTCACCCCGGCTCGCTGTAAAAGGTCGCCTCCCAAACTTCTCGGTGCTAATACTCTCACCATACAATGCACCTGTTATTTGTTTGGCCTCTGGTCATGAAATCATTCTCAGTTTGCCATTCCATCTCACCGAGAGCCCGATTTTGGTCATTGAGGTCTCAACCGGCTTGCACTGAAGAAGTATTAGCGAGTTCGTTTCACGGCACTCGTGCCCACGCGTGTCCACTCGCAGCGTGGAGCGGGTTCGTTTCAGCCGGCACTCCACAAGTGGTTGCACCCTCCGAGTTCGTTTCATTGCTGACACCCCACGCGTGCATGCACTCGCTGCACTGAGAAAATCGAGATTGCGCCAAAATGCAATCCCGTCGTGCCTCGCTCCGGCTAGGCCGGCAAGGTGCTGGAGCAGATGACGAAAGTTTGTCTGCTACGATGTGTCGCAGAACTGAAAGGAAAAAAAGTAGATTTTCTGATAGAAATTGCGTCCCGCGGGCAACGGAATCAAACGCGAGCTTGAACTGTGAGCGTCTCCTATTTCATGAAGGAAGCAGTTGACGAACTGTGCTTTATTTGGAGGTTTTAAGTCGCTCTGTTGCCATAAAAATGCTGAAATGTACCAGTGTGTAAAGAAATGCTAAGAACAAATGCATCAGCGGCCCCCGAGATGTTTATCACCAACGTGTGCGGGTGAAAAATTGAACATTTGTCGACAAAACTGCCCCAGCAGAAACTTTGACTGCCCAATAAGCATCAGAGAAAGCTAAATTTAGTGATTTTACCCGAGGCTTGGGCAACATCATCATGTTTAACATTTACCTACTTCAGCTAACTTGCCCCGTCATATTTTGTTCGAGAAAGCTCTCGTTCTCGACGCCCTCACCAAAGCTAATATCTGATCCACCTGTAATGACGATCGAAATCGAAAAGTTTTGCTGGGTATTCCAGCAGACTAGTTTTAATGCGTACCCTTTCAGTGGTCCACGCATAATGCCATGCTGAAATGGATCAAGCTTCTGCTCGGACAGCATCATCCATTTTCTTCAGTGTAAACGGTTATGAGAATTGAAAGATCGCAACCAGCTGCTTTGTAGACAGCTGGTTGCGGAAATTTACGCCGTCTGTAACTATCCCTATGACAGCCGTGTTGCTTGAAGTAATCGCAACTATAAACTGAAGGCTGCAGCGACCAACGTTTGTAGATAATCGTTGGTAGCGACTGTACTCTCGCATTCCCACCCATCACTCCGAACAGCAAGGCGCCAGTTTCGGTTTGAGGTCGGTATTCTTTCTACAACATAGATGGCGGCAGCATCAGTCGTCCGCACTTGGTGCATTTGGCGAATTGGTTTGAGTCTAGTTCTCAGTGCAACACTCTGCGAGTGCGATGCATTCTGGGAGAGAACTCGAACGGTGCCAGTGCGTGTGAAACGAACTCGCTATAAAATACCGCTACCAGACGCATCGCCTGCTAACATGAGGGAATAATAATGAGTTTGTTTGCTACTAGGTAGGTATCATTCTCTGACAGAAACAAAACGACGAACAGACTGGCAAGTCATCTGCGAACAGAGCCAAAAAGGGACAATCGTCTGCTATAAATTGTGTGCTGCGCAGATTGAGATCAAAAACTAATTGAAATATGGACCATCGGCTATTTTACGGATGCAATTGTCCTGTGCTTCGTTTGGCTATGCTGTTTTGTTTTCTGGCTGTAACTTGACACCCACTGGTGCTAAAACAAGAGCTTGGGACAAGCACCCACCTTACCACGATATCAATCTCACTATCCGAAAGAGTATTGGATTTAATTACTGAGTGCCTTTTCCATTGACAAGAAGGCCCCAGCATTTTTTAAGAATGCCAGCAGGGTTTTGTTGTTGCATCTTTATACTCGCAACTCGTTCACTTTGCCAATTTCGTTTTTCTAGCCTGGCTCAGCTGGCAAGCTGAGCAGCGAGTCTGAAACTGTACCAATATTGTTTCCGGTCAGACTGTCCATTATTATTTATTGTTCTTCCCTGCTATTGTGATATGTCTGCACTGTAGTCATGACAGGGGCTTGAATGGTGGCTCCTACTTCCTACACATGGGTCCTAGGAAACATTTTGTAAGTGATGAGGTGCCCACAATCATGCAAAGTGTCAGCAAAGTGGCGGAAAAGGGGGGCGGGATTATTCTGAAGGGGTGTAGCTTTCAAACCTATAACTTTAAAAGAAAACAAGGTTTGCCCCCCTCCCCCTCCTTTTCCTGCAAAACATACTGCAGATGCCCATGCCCGCAATTTAGGCCAACGGTTCTGGAAAGAGGGTTTGTGGAACCTCTCTGTAAAGGCATTTTAGGAGTCCGCAAAACTCTGCCGGCAATAATTTTTTTTTTTTAAATATGATTTGGGGCATTGAGTTGAGCCCAGCCCGGCCATGGCACATTCACAGCTCTGGGAGAAAAAGGAATCTACAGAAGAATACCTCTTTTCACTCTTCCCCCTTTTTATTCTTGGTAAACACGTTTGCAGTCCACCCCCCCCGCCCCCTTCCCCTTTTTTTACATTGCCTGGCGCCTCCCATCACTTCTGCCAGTCCAAAAAGGGTTTGCTTGCCACGATTGGCAGTTTTCTTCTTTTCTCTACAGCATCCTTTCTGCTAAAGTGAAAAGAGTGTAGACGGAGCTTCTTCCCCTCACCGTACCATCTTAACCTGCAACATACTATACTCTCGGGAACAAGATAATAGCCTTGTATCTTTTCTGCCGCCACAAATGCTGTGCTCAGCATGTTTTTGGCAGAGGCTTTTGCTGCCACCACATGCCACGCTATGAAGTGAGTGCCTCGGTGTGTGCGTGCCACCTGTCGCATAAAGCAGTGCACTTTCAAGCTGCGTGGATGCAATGACGGCAGAAAAAACACCAGCAGAGCGGACAATACAGAGCATGTTATTAACAGCACTGGTTAATTCCCAATAAATCACAATCTGAATCATTACTGTAAAGCCATTTATTTTTGCAAATCGGTCACAGAGGAGATAATCGCGGCCACTAAATTTTGCGAATTATAGACGCCTGCATTCAAACTCTTAAAGAGATTATAAAAGCAATTTCGAAAGTTTATTTGACGTCTGAAATGGGCGTCGGGCTCATCTCAGACACTGTTGACCAAGTTCCAGCCCGAACAGAAGTTTGTGTGCCGCACCAATCAATTAAACAGTTGTGGTAATATTCGCGCGGGGACGATGCTTGAGACCCCCCCCCAAGACGGCGGCAGAAAGGTGAACTAAAGTGCGCCGTCAAAGCGTGACGACAACGGGCTCCTCGTCAGGCGATTGCTTCAAACGGTTTAAACGAATGATGCGCTCTTGGTTTAGAATTAGGTAGTGAGATGGCATACAAAAAAGTAATTTGAATGTTGGATAATTTTTTTAAAGCTGTAGTTCGGAATTAATAGGTTTCATAGTGTGTATAGGAATAGGTTCCATAGCATGTGTAGCGTGTGGGATGACAAGGAAGAAGACTTGTGGAAATAAATGACAGCTGTATGCTGTGCTGGTTTTGAGACGGTGGTGTGTATGTTCCTTTTTGTTTCCTTGTCTCAAGGAAACAAAATTTTGACAGCAAATTTTGAACCCTGCTAGTGCACACCTTTCTGATCCAAAACTGACTTCGAGACCCAGTAGGTTTCAAAGCCGGTTTCATATAAGAAAACCAACGCAAAAGTCAACTTCGAAACCTGGGATGTTTTGAAGTGATTTTTGGCATTAGTTCCCAAAAAAGATATGTCATCAGTTTGGTGGCCGGGAGCTAAAAGCATTTCATGCTTAAAATCATACTCATCAGTGCGGCCTTTATTATTCTCTGACTGAATCAATTCTGCTTTTGTATGCAGGCGGGAACCATTTGGCTTTTCGAAGGCTTTACTGTGGTCATGGCGGCCTACTGGCTTTTCGGCTTCGCCCATGGCCAGAAGACGTACAATACGAGCTGCCTTCTTGAGAGGCTTTGTCTTATTCTAATCTACTCACAGCTACGGCCAGTTGCAATCAAGGTGATTAATACAATCAAGAAAACACCTGTAGCCTGATTGCTGATCACATAGTGCAATCGCCAAAGTCTGTGAAACTCCTGCCAGGATTGTTCCGATTTTCGAAATCATTAAAGGCTTTGTTTGTTTTTCTTGAGATGGCAGCTGCAAGTTGTGTGGCTCACATACCCAAGTATGCTTCAATTCATGACCAGCTTTATTCATTTATATTCATCACATTTCTCTAGTCCTCCGTGTTGTTTCCTAGTCATCAAACTAGGTATTAGGCACCTGTATGGAGTAGTTACATTTTGTTTTTACGTTTTTATCAAAACGGTTTGTGTCACCCTGTCTGGAATTCATCACCCTTACTACGAAATGTCAAATTAATCTCACGTTGAGATACTTTTTAAAAGTGGAGATGACCGGCCTTAAATGTTGTGTTTCTTTATCACTCCTGTTCATACTTTGTATATTACTTCAGTGAAAAGACACCACCAGTGTTCAATATGCCCCGTCCGAGCACAAGCTTTTCAGCCTGGATAAGGTGAGCGTGAGTGAGCACGTACTAAGCAGTACCGAAGGTAATGAGCGTGCACTGCTGCATTTTCAAAGTTTCATAAATGCTCTTTTTTAGAAAAAAATAAAAGCAGGGCATTGTTGTGGTATATTCATAACATTGTGGCTTTCTTGAAGAATGCGGGCATTCTGAAGGTGTTGCCGAAGGCTTGCCAGGGTGACAGCGCGGTCGAAGGCGACAAGTGCGAGCTAGTACACGCTCTATCGCAAGCTCCTGTTCTGCGAAAGTGCCTCTCAAAGTCGCTCTTGCATGCCTGTAGCCTTTGCTGCCCTACAGTGGTAATGGTAGGCAACTCCGGCTGACACAAAAAATCATCCCATCGCTGCCACACTCCGTTTCCCTTTAAAGGGCTGCTGAACCGAAATTTGGATTTCAGAAAACGATGCAGAAGCCGTAGGCGGGACGCTACAATCCCTAAAACACTACTCGTAGTCACAAGGCGATATCTCGAATGGACGGCCGTATTTTTGGAGAAGGAGGTTGAGATTGAACGAGGCCGATGAGGCGCGTGACGTCGAGATATCTCGTTTTCTCCTCTCTCTGCTTCGCCCTTTCAAGGCGGCGAGGTGGAGGAGACGCGAGGTCGTTCCCTTTCCTTCTGGGAGAAACAAGACAAACAAATCTGTCAAATGCGCCTCCTATTTTTAAAAATAAGGTCATCCATTCGAAATATCGCTGTATGAGTGATGTTTTGGTGTTTGTAGCATCTTGTTACATGCTTTTGCCGCCGTGTTTTATGGAATCCAGATTTCGGTTCAACATCCCTTTAAGTGCAAGTGAAACTGAAATGCCAAGAATGAGCACGTTGTCCTGAACGACAGTTGCACTGCACAAGCGCGCATGCTTAGCAACATTCAAAGCATGGAGCTTGCTCTTAAAGAACCCATGAAACGAATTTTGGGCTGGAGTAAATCAATTTATATTGAGATTTTACTAATAGCACATCGTTCAGTGGGCCAAAACAACAAAGGTAGAAAGTCAGAAGCCTGACTTTCGCTACAAAAATTTGCAAAACATAGCGGACTATTTCGTACCTCCTTCCCTTCGTAAACTCTCCGCCTTTTCACTGTGATACATCCGCGGACCCCGCAGCGCGTCACCGGGCTACTAGCCACCATAACCGGGCCCCCGCAGCGCGTCACCAGGGCCCAAGCGCACGTCACACAACACCGGACCTCACTTAATCCCTTTACAACTAAGCTGACATTGCGGTGGAAGCTACGCGCTTGTCGGACCAATCAGCCGCCTCCCTTTCATCACCTGACCTCATTCTCTGCGGGTCGGTATGCGCGAGAGGGCGTGATCACGTGGAAAATGTGTGGCTGGCCCAACGAGCACGTAGCTTCCACAGCACTGTCAGCTTCGGGGTGAATGGGGTGGGGAAAGCAACTAGTCGGAATTTTGAGCGACGGGCTAATCTTCTAGGGGGACAATGGCTGTGTCCGGGCTACACAAGCGAGATTCCGAGCAAGAGGGGACTCCCTTCTTTCCGACTTCTTGAACTGTTTGGTACAATGCGCGATTTATTTGTTGAGGAGGAAAGCTAAACAAAAAAAAGTTGAAAAAGCGTTTCATGACTCCTTTAAAGCCTCTGCATCAGGCTTCCTGTTGCAGCTTGTGGTACCGAAGCAAGCTTTTGGGCAGACACTTTTTTATAAGCAGAAACTTCACCTGGCACCGCAGAGCTCCGACCGGTACTCGGAGTACTTAGTTGCGGTACTTTAGATAAAACAGAAGGGCAACAGGTGAAGTAGAAACTTCACCTGCACCGCAGTGCTCCGACCAGTACTCGAACTATTTAGTTGCGGTATTTTAGATAAAACAGAAGGGCATTGAGCAGTGCAAACTACTATTATTGTCAGGTAAGAAGTATTCAGTTGCAGTAATTGTTTTGCTTTACATACAAAAAGGCTGGAGTATGCTTAAATGCTGGGCTAGCCCAATTGCTACCAGGGGCCCTATGCTACACGACGGGACCAAGCGGAATCAAGGGACCGGGAGCCATCCAGCGACCTGGATGCAAAGATGGGTTCAGCTTCCACGGGATTGGTGCCACCTGGATCTTGTCCCAAAGGGCCAGCAGCAGCTGGATAGCCTTGCATTGCGATGCGGGGATGGGGATGCCGAGCGAGCTCGGGGCATGCCGCCCACTCAGTGTGAGGGCCAGGTGCTCCCACTGACTGGCTAGGTGCATGTTGACGAGTTCCTGGAAGGTGTTGTTTACACTTAGCCGCCGGAGCTTGGCGTTCGACGCGTATGGCGGCACCCCCAGTGCCAGCTAGTACCCCTTGCGAATAATCACGTCCATCTTGCCCTTACCTCTCGACAGCAGGTTGAGATACGGATTTGCGCAGGCGATGTGGCTCACGACGAGTGGTTGGGTCAGCCGGATCAGGTCCGACTCCTCGAGCCCGTGTCTGTGACTCGTTATCCTTCTCACCATGCGCATGACTTGCGTGGTTGTCTTGACGAGTCGGTCGACCGTGTACTTGGGTCCGCCGTCCCGCTGGAGGTGAAGGCCCCAGGATCCGAACCCGCTTCACCACCGGCACGGGGGTACCATCCTTTAACGTGAGGCGGATGTCCGCCTTCTTCTTCTTCGGGAATTGGCTTGCCCGCGCGGAGGAGCAACAGCTGAGACTTGTCGGGGGCGCGCTGGAGGTTGCCGGCCTCGAGGTAGTTCTGCACCGTCTCAATGACTTCTTCGAGGAAGTCTTGCCTCCCGCTGTCCGATCCCGACGTAGCCCAAATCGTCAGGTCGTCCACATAGAGTGGCATAGAGTGTATGCTTCATCCGGAGAATCCGTTCCAGTAGAGGAGGCGGCTTGCACATCGCCAGGTAACAAGGTGGGTGACAGGACCGAGCCTTGCCGATTGCCCTTGCTCGGTATCGGGATGGTGCTTGTGCGGATGGACTCGATTCCGATGGTGGCCATCCAGTTGCTCAGGAAGTCCCGCACATAATCATACATCCAGGGCCCGCACCCAGTTGAGGCCAAGTTCTCGAACACCAGCGTGTGACTGACGTTGTCAAAGGCGCCTTTTATATCCAGGGCCAGGACCGCCCGCGTTGTCGTACAGGAGATTCTGTCAAGGATATCCTCCTTGATCTGAAGCAGGACATCCTGCGTGGAGGTGTGACCAGAACCCGAAAATGGTGGTCATGGTGGCATTGAGTTCAATACAGGATGGTCCCCTTAAATATTGCTGTAAACAGCTGATCAGGGCATGGGCATTTAAAAAACTGAAATGGAGTGTCCAGGTCTGTGACTCTCGGCGGTATACCTGATAACTTCTATTTCTTTTGGATCCTTTTCAAGGGAGTATATTTTCCACTTCGGGGCACTTTTCTTGTTTCTGGCACTTACTACTGCAGGAACTGTTTCACCCTCACTTTCTTCTTTGCTTTCACAGCACTCATTTGATGTTAATGTGGAAGGGAATGGGCCGGATTCCACTCTTCGTTCCTACGTAAAATGTGCTGGCGTCCAATACCTGCCACAAAAAGGGTACTTAAGATTCCAAAAATAACTAAGAGTCTCTAAACATATGATGCCAGCATTTCTTTTTTTTATTTCCAATGAGCAACATTATATTATGCCAAAACTCTCCCTAAATGCACACTGCATTTCACAGCGCGCTAAACTCTGCCGGAAAAATCGGCGCCTGCACGCAAAGGGGCGTCGTTTCCTCAGCAGTGTATTTTACCTTGTGAAATTTTAAGGCGCTCCTTTCTTTTGCAGCTAGAACATCCTTAAAAATACTAAAAATGCGTTCGCCACGGACGACCGAGTCTTCCACCGGCAAACGCTGTCGTTTGCATACGATACGCCTTGAAATTTTCACCCCATGGTCGATCAGGCGCCGATTTTTCCGGTTGCTTTCCCATACCTTGAGCCACCCAGAAACACCGCGCGCCCCCGTAGGGAAAAAAAAAAGAATGGAACGGCATTGAGTGTTTTGTTTACTTACCGACTTTGTGCGTGGACCGCGCCACGTTGCGCTGCCTGTTGCACCCGCGTTTTGGAACTAATTCAGTTGACAGTTCCCTCCGAAGATGAAGCCACTGAAGCCACGGCGGTAATCGGACTGGTAGGCTGCTCCCTTTCGAGCGGGCGGAAGAAGACTACGAAGAATTCGGCAGCGAACGGGCGGAAACTAGATTACGTACAGCTTCAGTAGTCGACGCTTTGTTTTCTCGATTGCGTTCGCGGCGTTCACCGTGGACTCGCGCACTCGGCCGTAGCCGAACGGCCGAACCAGCTGGACGGCTGCCGGCGCGCGTACCGACAGCGTCGCCATCGTCGCCATAGCAACCACGCGACCACGCCGCGAGTGTGGTTGCCAGACAGAATTCACACGATTTTTTTTTTCTCGTCTCACGTTGAGTTACTAGAAGTTAGGCGCGTATCATTATAATACATTATGCTGTAAGAAGTTATTAAGGGATATGTGTACCTACCTAAGACAAATGCAGAAAAAATATTATTGAAAAATAAAATTGGCGTAATCTTTTCATATCTTGATTAAGACCAGCGTGGTCACCGGGCTAACCGATGCGCGAAATAGGAGGGCATATATACCGCTCGGGGCACTTGTTGGTTTGTATAAGTAGGATGTATGTACTATTTGTTGTGTGTTGTGCAATTGATCAGTGCTTGTATGCCCTTGTGTATGTACAGTGTTGTGTGTATGTCCATGTCGTAAGTGAATGTAACCGCGCGGTGGGCAGCAAACAATCTGCTGTTTTCTTTTTTCAAATGTTGATCACTTTTTTTTTTCGTCGCTAGATGGGGGTTGTCGCCGCCCAATTTGAAAAGTGTGCCGGTTGGTGGTCTATAACTATTAGAGGGCTGGATGCCATTAGTCCATCCGTCGTGTTGATCGCTCCGAGTTGTTCGGTTCCGCTGGTAGTTGTGTTGGTTGTGTCGTCGTGTTATGCTGCCTGATTGCAACAAAAGGAGGTTAGGCGGCTTCCCCAGCGCGTGTTCTAGGTGCTGAATGCCGCTGTTCACGCACAAGCGTTCATGAGTGGATAACGCACGTAACAGAGGTGAGCACAGGCAATAGTTAATCGAGAGCCACACGGAGCGCGAGTGCGATACCTCCTAGCCGCTGTCGACAGAGGGTGTCTGAGCGATTCGTTGTCAACTTGTCGTCCACGGCAAGTGGGCGTTTTGTTCAATAAAGCCAGCCTGTCAGTGTTTTGTAAAGCTATCCCTTCTTTATAAGCGCTTCTGATGCGATGAAAATGCGACCGGCATCGAGCAGGCCGAGCGAGACTTCGGCGACAGTCTTGGCTGTTCATTCTCCAGCGGTTTCGGCCTTACTCGTATTATTTGCGGTGTTGGCGCTTGGACATAGAGATGTTTGGAAAGTTTTTTGCGCCTACAGATGACACCAAACGAGCGTGCGAGCCGTATGCTCTTGCTCCGGCGAGAAGCCGCGTACGGCTCGCCAGGCTCGTATCGCCTGTCGCATACTGGCCGCCGTATTGTTTTTAGGGTGTTAGCAGTTAACACGATTTTCACCACCTCCGGCGGCTAACACCCTTACACGAATAAAGGCGTTAGCCAGAGGACGAGCCATTTACACGAATAAGGGTGTAAAAATTTTAAGTGTGCAGTGTTGGTCAGCAGCCGTCAAGCGCCAGCAGCACGAGTTAGAACACCGCTTGAGTTGGTTGTCCAAGTCGTCCGTTTCGAACGCGAGGCAAAGTAAATGCTCATATTGTTGTTCAGAAATATACCGTATTTGGAGGAACAACCACACACAATGAAAGTCTCGTGTTTTTTTCCCGTTCCCTGTTCCAGCGCCTTCGAACCACTTGTTTGGGTACGTTGCCGCGTTGCTTTGTGCCCTCAGTGGAACAGCTCAGCCAACAACGGCACATGGGTGTCTTATCTCGGAAAATAAGGCAGGCTTACGTGACTTTGTCAGAACACCTAACATTAATTCGTGGTTTGCTTTATTATTTTTTTTTTGCACAGTGTTAAATATTGCACACATTAAATCGCGTACGCCGTAAAGTTTCGTGTGAACGCCCGTTCCCCAGAACAATCCCATATTCCGTTTTGCGGGTTGAATATCCGTAACATAAAAATGTCCAAACATCCCCCCCTCCCCGATTTCCACCGGTTAGCGTTCACACTATGTCCGACGGGAATCACATCAACCGCACGATCTGTGGTATCGGTTCGTGCGACAAGCGTTTTCTCCGCGGGTTCTCTCACGCCATAGCCTCCTCTATACTCACAAAGCCTGGCAGTTCGACGACGGAGCCAGAGAGGGCCGGGTCGCAGGTTTAGAGCGCGAGGATCTGGTAGCACAGAGCATCAAAGAGTAATTTCTCGGGGAACCTGGACGTCAGCGCACAGCTTTTGCAGCGGAGATTACCCGAAAAACACTTGTTCGCTCGGGAGAAGTGTGTTTCGGCGTCTCGCCGCAGCGAAGCGCCAGTCACGTGGCTCTCCTCTCATTCGTTGTCTGCCACTCCACCTTTTCAGTTTCGGCGGCCGCTTCTCATGGCGATCCGCCAGGCTATGTCGGTATATACGAGGCTATTTTTCGTGCTTATCGCATCGTGACATGGGAATCTGTAGCGCCGGCAGACTGCGACATGCAAAATCCTAACTCGTTCTTGCAATTTTTTTTTTTTTTTTTTTAAAGTGCGCGCGCGATTTTTGTTTTTGTGGCACCGGAGTTTGTAGCGGGTTCCTGCGTGTGTGTTCTAGCGGTTTCCTGCGTGTTCTTTACTTTTCGTGACTGAAATTTAATAAGCAATCCGGCTTTGAAATTTTTTGTCACTTTACGGATGTCTTCTATAAAAAAATAATGTTGACATTTTGTCGAAGACACAGAAGACCAGAAACTTGACCATTTTTGCAGTAGAGAAAATTGATAGAAATAAATGACTTTTTACAAAAAAAAAAACTAGCGATAGCCGCACCTAATAGGCATTCTGCTACATATCTATTGAACAAAACACCTTGAATATTGTGATTGTTTTCCGACAATGAATTAACTAAAAAATGTAGACCTGTTGCTGATAGAAGCTGCCTTAATTTTCTTCACACAAAACGGACAGACCTGAAATTTTGGTATTCGCCCTCTAGCATGACCACCAGCCTACCCTGTAAATTTCATTAATGTTAGTCCAAGGGTTCAAAAGTTCATCCTCCCAGGGGGTGTGTGCCCTTAAGGAAAGGGTGTGTTCGGTAATGGTTCAGGAACGTCACTTGAATATGTTTTTCGTTCTGATTTTTTTGTATTTAGAAATACACTTCTGCGCTTATAGACTGAAGTTTTACCTGCGGGACCAGCTCCAAGATTTACTTATACAGAATACTGCTACGAAACTCGACTTTCGTGGCTCTTGAGCAGCTTCAAAGCAGAACTTTTACTGTTCCAAATCTGCTCCAAGGAGCATCTTTGGTGCTCCTAGACCTGCTACAAAAGGCTGAAGCTTGCTCCCACCCCTGAAACGAGCGGGTAAATCGTTGAACCCGAGACTAGAGAGAGCCAGGGACGACACGACTCAAGAGTCTGAAGCAAAGCTGTGTTTTCAGACTTGCGTCTGAGACTTCTGTGTCCTGTCCCCCTTTTTCCGTCCATTCTAGTGCTTTTAACATTACGTGAGGGATCTCAACATTAGGAATTTATGACTTCAATGATCAATTTAATAGGCGAGTTCCCGAATCTCCGAAAGTTGGAAGAACGTCCCCAGTGGACCTCTCTTTCCGAGCAGAATCATTTACTTTTTAAAGTAAAATTGCAAACAAAATATGTAATGTCTCCCGGCATCGAGCCCCACTTGTCACCGACGTTTGATAGAGATTCTAGTTTCTTTTGCAAAAGATTTATAACTTATAGCGAAGACTGACCAATATAAGACCCTTACCTAACTGCATCGCCAGAGCGACCGATATAATGGCGGTCTCCAACTTCATCGCTCGATACTCGTAGATTGCAAGTTCTGAAAGAGATGAAAAGAATGGAATTAATCGATGTGGCACGGGAGTCGCATTACACGTGGGCTTAAAATTAACTGAATCTTGTATTATATGTCATGCGTACTGCGCTTCTGTATCAAGCTTTGGAATAAAAATTCGTCACCGAGGGGGTGGGCATAAAAAGGTTGAAAGAATTAAGTTTTTTGTTAACCCTAGTGACACTGCTCATTCCTACAGTCACGGACGACTGAAAAATATCAGCCCGTGGTGAGTCCTGTATATTTTATTACATTTCCGTAGCTATAGATATGGTGGTGTTAGCCGATACACTCTCAGAAATAGGGGTCTAGTACTCACACCCCTTGTCTTATATATAACAGCACACAAACTACAATTCGACCATCAGTCCAGTGACGCCGAACCGATTCTACCAACTTTCACGAGCGGCTTGATAGTCGAGTGATGCAATTCATTAAAATAGCTAATATAGGTATTACATGCTACAGGAAAGCACTAAAAAGTTTGTTGGCCCTTCTGCCAAACCAGTGTTTTTTTTGTGTTTTTTTCGTTCTTTGATACGCAGTTCCATTAGCTCCTTTAGTAAGTTATATCACAGAGCTATCAAGCCGATCGTAAAAGTTGGTATTTTCAGTTCGACACCAGTGGACTGAACGTCGGTATTTATTTTTGGGGTGCTTTATTAGGACAAGGGCTGTAACTACTGCACCCCCTATTTCTTAGAGTGTAGGAACACGGAAGAACAAATCAGAAAGCAAGAGGCTGAACATACCAAGCCACGTGCTATGTATGTTAGGCTGTCAGCAACTCCAAATTGCGGTGAGGTCGCCAATCACGGCAAACAACAAAAGCATTCCATGAAATTACGAAGCTGCAAATACCGTTAAGACTGAAAGAAATGTCCCGTGGGCAGTGATCGGCAGCAAGACATTTCGCTTAGTCAATGCCCCTGTACACAGTTCATTTGCAGATCCAATAATATTCTTAACTATGTCTGTCACTGCTTTCCTCCTATTTCTCGCAGTGACTGGCTCCTCGCGTATTCTACGGCAAAGTGAACGTACAGCCGTTTTTACGCTGCCGAACCGTTAACTTATACGGGAGTATATAGTGAAAAAGTAACTGCGTTTTGCGTTTTGCGTCTTCAGTATGCACCGATGAACCCCGTAAAGTGTCCCCGAGCTGGTTTTACCAAATTAAAGAGACACCGATAAAAAAATAATAAAATTAACTGGAACTGTCCTTGAGTATGAAAACCATAAGCTTCTGGGAAAAGGGGGGGGAGAGAGATTTTTCATCTTTTTTAATTCAAAACACAGACGCACTGAATGTTTGCCAGGCTACTTCTTTCTTTAGAAACCACACCTTTTTCTGTTCTATTATAGCGGAACCGGGACCTCTTCACGGTATACAAGTCAATGGGATATAGTCTCGGGAGGTTGGGAATCCCATGCCCATGTCCTGTTTTGTTGGACGCATCCCTACACCGTTCACGCGCTTGGTAAGAGAAATGGAAAGCGAAAAACGCCAAATAAATCGCGTTCTCTAGAAACTAAAAAAAAACGCAATTGAGAATTTTAAGAGAAATAAGCCCCCCAAACTCGGAACGTTATCAACGCATAACACATACCGTTTCCAAGAGCCTTGCCTTCGAGCAGCTTCTCCTTGATGATACTTGCAGAGTTCAATGAGCGTGCTTTTCTTTTTATAGGCATTCGTGGCCCGAGAACAACAATTAATAAGACAGCTTATTGGTTGCTGTCACAACGAGACCTATATGACACCACAGAGTGCCGCCAGTTACACACAAAACGGGGATTTTTTTATTGTTGTCATTAATATTTATTTGCCTGGCCAGTTTTCCGGGCCTGGCGGATGACATATTTGGAACGGTTCAACGCTCGTGTTTGTCAGCTAGACCACCTCGGTGTCAGAGTTTGGTCCTGCTAGAAACCACTGCCGGTTAGCTTCAACTAACAATTAATCTCAGGGACGAACGGCAGCGATCATAACGTGAGTGTTGCTTACGGCTGTGCGACTAAATTGACAGCTGTGGTTTCCTCCAAAGAAAAAAACAAAACAAAAAATTCTACGACAGGAGGGCATTAATTTCGTGATATGGTTGCTCCAGTTTGCTCCCATCGCTCACAGCTCGGTCGTTGACCGGTCATACAAGATTTTATTTTTTTTATTTTTTGCGCTAACTATGGTTTGATACAGATATGATGAGCCTAAAGGTTTGGTATTATATTTAGAAATAAAGACTAATCTTGAAGCATAAGCTGCCACCCTGCAAAACGTTTTCAATGCGTTGCACTGGATGGCCCTTTATTTTCGTCCTCCACGCTGTATTCGCGAATTCGCTGATGAATTTGCTTTTTTGAGACTACTTCTTGTCTCCTGATTGAAGATTTATGCAATACACAATTTGAAAGCCATGTCTAAGGCAAACTATTTTATTCGTATTGAACTGTACTTTTCGTTGTTTATTTTTTTTTTCTTTTTTTTTTCTTTATCCCGACTAGGCAGGTAACAAAGATACTGTCGGAATACACAGCAAATATAATGGCGGAATACGCTCTTTTTTTACTTTTCTGCATGTTATTCCAATTGGTGCCGATGTCTTATTTAGTTTCAAGTGGAGCTGATGGGTAGTCGTTGTGCACGGAGAAGAAAAACATCGCAGAAGACAAGGGCAGCTTTTGTCTTGTCAGACTTGTTCATCTTTTGTCCTTGTCTTTTTCTGTTTGTATTCACCATGTACGTCAAGGTTTTATGGTATTTTTTTTTCTTTTTTAAGGCTTTACAGTGGGAGCAGACGGTCAGTTCTGGCGTTCCATAGCTTAAGTTCTGTATGTTATGGGGTAGTGGGGGAGAATGGTCCCAGGTACCTTCTTACCCTCTATAGTTCTGTTCTGTAGCACCAACTTGAACCTTCCGAGGTGGGGTTGGTTCTGTTGCACTGATTATTGCACCAGGAGACCTAGCTCGGGCGTTCCAAAATGATATGAGCCGGTTTTATCAAAGATAATCTCAAAGAGAAAAAAAATTAACATTGCCGGCCTGGGGCGAGATTTTGCATTATTCTCGTGGTGTGCTCGCATGCCATTGCAGACTACTCTCGCGGATGAGGCTTAGGAACAACAAATGTTATTTTTCTCGACATGGTGCTTGATTCCTATTTCTCTCAATCTATCGCGATTTGTGGAGGTCTCGTGCTGAAACAAGTTATGATTCCACTTGGTTGACGGCTACCAGAAGGAGCGTACAGCTGTTTTTCTCCAAGCACTCATCTTTTGGGGTGTTCTTCCTTTCCAAACACGGTGGAAACCTATGGTCATGTAGGAATATTTGTTCAACAATCCAGTTTTCTGTGTAACGAGTTTTGCCCATTCATTAGAAAGCTTGATGTGACGTGAGGGATGTGGCGTTTATTCGCAAAGTCAAGGAGTTTAGGGCGATGGAATGATAATTCGTTTTTGTTGCACAAACCTGGCAGCAGTTCGTGCGAGCGAATACTGTGCGACAGCCGGCACTTACTGCAACTGCTGCATATTTGTTAATCTGCCTCTTTTAAAAATTAAAGAATGAGAAATAAAGCACGATCAAAACTAGCTTCCATCACGGTGGAACAGTTCGAGACTTACAACCTTCCACGACATGTTTCGCACATTGTGGCACCATGGAAAAGGGCACACATTCTTCCACGATCTCACCATATTCGATCAATATATCAAACTCCCGAATGTTCATTTTTTCCGGCCTCTATGTGCGGGGAACAGGAGTGTTAGAACTTCTCTCCGCTCGTCGGCAGCAGATGCTGCTCCTTTTTCTCATGGAGTCTTAGTTCATTTCACCTTCAGTACAAACCCAGCCTATGCTACGAGCTGATGCAATTAATCATAGAGCGACCAAGGCTCGCCAAAATTGTGTTCGTCATGTTTATGTACGTGCTATATTAATGCTAAAGAAACCGTGTCCACAGAAGGCAGAGTGACTTGTGCTTTTGACACTGTTTCATTAATCCCATCTCACGCTCGTTTCTATTTATTTTTTTATTATTTTGTGCGCTTTCTTCGTAGCAAGTGTAAATTTTCATATGTGACTTTATTGATGCACGGCCTGTAGCTGCAGCGAAACTTCAACCAACATTTCAGGCATGGTTGACAGGGCAAGCAACGCATGAATCGCAGCTGGTACATGAAAATGAAGAAATATGGCCACAATTGCAGGAGCATCACAATAGGTTTACATCTCATACAATCAATGCTGCTGATGGTGCGATTGAAGTGGCAAGTAATGGATACTGTTTCGTGTATATATATATGGGTGGTTTCATCTCAAATCGTGCAGGCAAAAAAGGTCGAATTTTTATATTTCGATGAAAAAAATACATGTTATGGCGCCGTTTTTAAAACCGCAGTCGACACAAACCGCAAGTTCGTCGGATTTTTTGTTCTCGACTTATGAATTTTTAAAGAGGCCGCGGCGCAAAGCAGTGTTTTTCACACCCGTCGTGGGTCGGATGTTTCGCTTGATCTCCCGCCATGGATTTTCAGTCCACATTATATTATCTTTTTTGAAGCACTCTGTGGACACATTGAAATGGCTCAAATACCATGAAATAATTTTAGGCCTTTTGCTTTTTTTTCTGTAAAAATGTCAAAAACGCCTCCTCGGTCAATTCTTGACGAACTTTGACAATTAATTACTGGCGATCTACTTGGGTTACACTAATATTTTTCATGTCCACGGAGAGCCCAAAACACGCTCTTTATATTTATTATAAAATGCTTTGGTTGTATAAAATATCCTTTGCGGTACGTTTACGTTAATATTATGCAAAAACCAAAAAGTACCATTTTTGAAATTATTTTTTCAAAAAACCCATTTTTATTTTTTTTCATTTTTTGCTCAAATGTAGATATGATAGTTGTCTACACGAAAATCAAGCCTAGAAAGTGTATATTTTGTTTGCATGTTTTATATTTAGGCCTCAATATCGGAAAAAGACGTCTTTGTTTTGCAAGACCTAAGTCAGACATAGCGACCCATGCGTCTCTATGAATTGTGAAAAAGTTTTCTTGAATTTTCTTCTGCATTTTGTAATCAATTATAAACGGATTTTGTGGTATTAAATATTTATGTATGTTTTGATAAGAGCGGGAACCATGAGATACATATCTAACCAAATCAGCAGGCCTAGTAGACTTTCAATAACCAAAAGGCACAGACGTTGTATTGTTTCGATTTATAAACCTTTCAAAGTAAACTAGCACGACTAGCTATTAGCTGTCATATTACTAAGACAAAGAAAGTCACCATATCGTCGATATATTATATACAATTCTTTACGAAACCAAACACTGGGGCTTGTTCACCGCACATCGCACAGGTCACCGGGGAATGTCCTTTCACTTCCGTAATACACAAAACTGGTGACACAGAAACGGTCCGAAACACACAGAGAGTGTGTCATAGAGAGGGGTAGGAAATAAAAATAAATAAATAGGAATTAAGTTGCCCAACTCCAATCTTAACGAAAATTACGTTAAAAAAAATAAAGTATTTAGGTTTGAGCGGTGGCAAGGCGATAGGTCCACGCCTGGTGGAGAGTCAGACAAAGAAGTCGACGGCACGTAAAGGTAAAACAAAAAAATCAATAATTTAATAAAGACGGGAAAACTCAGCCGCACATGGCAAGAACAAAAACCAACTCCTCCGGGCATTCCCTAAACGGGACGCAACCAAATGCGTGCGAACACGCTCTCTACATCACCGCCAGGCCGCTACGCCATGACGAAATAAACCCAACAGCTGAACAGTGCTAACAAACATTTAGTAAGAAAACATTGAAAAAAAAAAAAAACGTTCATGAAAAACCGCACCCGAGAAACAAATTTCAGCGGGGCGAAGAAACACACACGAGTCGGTCCCACGACACTGAAGTCTGGCAGGATGACGGCGTCCAGATGATGCTCGAATCTGTTCCTCCCTCTATTACGCACATCCACGACGGCTGTGCGGAACAATGGCTGTACGAAAGAAAGTGAAGAATAGATTCGAGCAGGCGATGCGCGAGAAGGTTACCGAGACTATGCTTCAAGCTTCATATCGGGAGAGGAGCTTTCGAGGTAGTTTCTGCAGTTACTCAAACTTTCTCTTTCCCCTTCCCTTTTTCAAAAGAACACGTCAGCCGGCGCTAACGTTTCATCTCGGGAGAAGCCCACTCTTCACAAACGGTTATAGTTGACAAGGAGGCTGACTTCGACCCAACTAGTCTCCGGGCAGAATACAAACACAAGTATATTTACCAACACGCTCGTTTTAATCTCAGTCTCCGGGCTTTGCTGTTTCCAAAAGAGATAACCCTTTATAAGGACAGAACGAGCGGGCTGGTGGGGATAATTAAACTTAAACACTCCCTTCTCGTTTTCTTCCTCAAGTTTAATAGATAACCCTTCGGTGCTATCGGATCTCCCTGGAGAGAGAGAGAGAGAGCACGGCCGTTTCAAGGTAAGGATAGGGCGCTCGAAGCTAGGGCAAACAGGCGGTATCGTTTCACGCATACACGGATGGCTGGTTTCAAAATTTTCCACATCCCTAACGAAACCGGCCCATCTTCGTGTGTGCGTCTGCGGGATTTCTGTCCCCCGCCGCCGGTTTTAGCGCGCACGCGGCGTTGTTTTGGCTGGCAGAACAGTTGTTGACCGTCGACATTGTAAGGCCGTGGTGTCCTCATCCTTTCAGGCAACGATTCCTTTGCTTTCCCTTGTGCAATACTCTGACAGACTCCTCCTGGGTGGCTGTCACTGTTCGCCGCGTCAACGACACAATCGTACCATTTCACTCCTCGTGACACAGGGTGCGCTGCTCGCTTTACTGTCACGGGCCGTCCCATCTAACACAACGAGCGCGAAAGGTCGTGGTCATCTGCTGGCTCCGAAAGGGCGGGACGTTCATGCAGGCCAATGAGGGCCCCGAATCAATAAGACGTCTGCCGACTCCTACACGTTAAAAAGTTACGACAGCTGCTGGTCTGTTAAGAAGTGTTGCTTTCTCTTTTTGAAACTCCTCCGATGTAGCTTGCCGCCTATAATAAAATTTAAATAATCAATAAATATATCAGGGTGGAAATACTGTATTTCATTTTTATGTGGGAACGTTGAAAAAAATAAAAAGAAACTATTTCCAAGCTTGTGAAGACGCGCAATTCGCAAGTACATTTCGAGCCGTAAAAATACGTTTTTGTACGATATTAATGCTTAAATGTAGAACATACAAACAAAATATACACTTTCTAGGCTTGATTTTCGTGTAGACAACTATCATATCAACATTTGAACAAAAAATAAAAAAAAATGTTTTTTTTTAGAAAATCAATTTCAAAAATGGTACTTTTTGGTTTTTGCATAATATTAACGTAAACGTACCGCAAAGGATATTTTATACAGCCAAGGCATTTTATAATAAAAATAAAGAGCGTGGTTTGGGCTCTCCGTGGACATAAAAAATATCGGTGTAACCCAAGTAGGTCGCCAGTAATTAATTGTCAAAATTCGTCAAGAATTGACCGAGGAGGCGTTTTTGACATTTTTACAGAAAAAAAGCAAAAGGCCTAAAATTATTTCATGGTATTGGAGCCTCTTAAATGTGTTCACAGAGTGCTTCAAAAAAGATAATCTAACGTGGACTGAAAATCCATGGCGGGAGATCAAGCGAAACATCCGACCCACGACGGGTGTGAAAAACACTGCTTTTCGCCGCGGCCTCTTTAAAAATTCATAAGTCGAGAACAAAAACTCCGACGAACTTGCGGTTTGTGTCGACTGCGGTTTTAGAAACGGCGCCATAACATATATTTTTTTCATCGAAATTAAAAATTCGACCCTTTTTGCCTTCACGATTTGAGATGAAACCACCCTCATATATATATATATGTGTGTGTGTGTGTGTATCTGTGCGTGTGTGTGTGTGTGTTTTTAAACAAAAAACGAGGAAGCAGAAAAGCTGCATGCTGCTCGAGCAACATGTTAAATGTAGTCTGGGCTATAAAGACAATATCACGAGTGAGACAGCCCAAGTACAGGAGCAAAGTAAAGAAAGTAGGAACATTTATTTATATACATTGCTCGCATTTGACCTTTGCTGGATTTTGATAGTAATTCAATGGACTTTACTGGTGGTGTCTGTAGCCCTGTTTATAATTATTTATTTCTTGATTAAAGTACCCTCAAGGCCCTGGGGCATTACAGAGGGGAGTGGTACAAGACAAATCAGGAATACAAACAATATACAAACACTAAGAGCCAAGCACTAAAAATATTAAAGAAAAACGTGTAAACAAGCTAAGAAATTTATAGAACAAGGTAAATAATCAAAGAAAAATATTAACATAGGTAAGCAGTCAACGAAGTTTTAAACAAGTCAAAAAACGGTATGTTTACGAATTGCGCGGCGAGGCGATTCCACTCTGAGGATGTTCTTGGAGTAAAAGAGTTATAAAAGGTTGAGGTAATGCAATGACGAATTCCGACTTTAAATTGATGATCTACCCGCGGCGAGATGAAAACAAGATTTGTCGTGTTTTTTAGCGAAGTATTGGAATGATAAATTTTATAGAAAAGACACAAACGAGATATTTCTCGGTGTAATAAAAGAGCAGGAAGTGATAAATTTGTTTTCATAATAGAGACACTATATGTGCGATGATAGTAAGTAAATATAAAACGGACACCGCGATTCTGTAGGGCTTCAAGATCAGTTACGACACTTGAGATACCCGGATCCCAGATTCCTGCAGCATAGTCTAGTTTGGAACGGACAAGGGTTTTATACATTAGTAGTTTTGAGAGTTTGATGTGTTCGCAGATGTCTGGGTCACGGTTCATGAGATTTTTATACACTCCAGAAAGACGATAATTCCTCCTTTGGCGAAAGAACAGATCGGAGCAGAAGTTTAATGTGCTCATGAAAGGGTGAGAAATAAGAATCCTGAATTTCTTATCTTTTTTTTTTTCACTTATAATTTTTGGACAAGTCAGGAAGCACGTACAACATATTCATTGTTGAATTTCAGCATGATTTTTACCTAGGTTTTATATTCCTGGGCTAAAGATTGTGGCTGCCCAGCGCGTTACCACGCGTCAAGTGCCGCAAGCTGGGGCAGGGCGCGCCACAGGGTGTGGGAGGGGGGGGGGGGGGGGGGGGGGGCCGCGTTGAACGTTCATAAAAGAAGTGGACTTGGTCTGCAGGCCACCAAGGAGACGGTAATAAGCGTTGACTGTCGCCAAACGAGCAGTGTCGTCCTGTGGATCACCACGGCCGGCGGCGAAAAGCCAAAGTACAGCCCCCATCTGGCACGCCAACGTGGTTTTCGTCGCTCGTTGTTGGTGATGGACTCGTCCACACGGTTTTGTTGATTTGCTTTTTTTTTTTTTTTTTGACGCTGCAAGCAGTTTTCGAATTTCCTTCTTTTTTTTAAGTATCGAGGTTGTCTTTTTCTCTGAGTCATAATGCTGTGTGTGTGTGTGTGTGTGTTTTTTGTGTGTGCTTAAGGGCGCGTGGACCCTGTCTTCTTTCTCCCTTTAAAAAATACAGATGACGTGAAAAATGTGGCGGCTCAGCCGCGCCATCCAGAAGTCGCTAACTCAACCACAATAGCGCGAACATGGCCTCCGATATCCCGACGGATCTCAGAGGGCATGATGCGAGTGGTGCAAGCCGATCCGCAGACTTCGCTACGTTTTCTTTCTTTTTTCTTTTATATAAAAATAAGACGTTTTAAATGTTATGCGAGTGAACTTTCTCTCTATCTCGCGAGCGTTTGCTGTTTGATGTGGATTCGACTGCAGCGTCACTCCTGCCGCTCAGCGCGCGCGACGAGGACTCGAGATTGCGGCGGTTGATGACGGGCCCTTTCGGCCACCGCACCCATCGAGCGGGGGTCGAGATCGCATCGGCTTCTGCGCCGTGCGGTAATGAGGGTGAGACCTGCAGCTGCCCGGAGGTAGGGTGCCTACAAATATATCTGCGACGGTGTGGAGACATTTTTTTTTATATATCAAGTGCTACCTAGGAGAAGAAAAACAAAAGGCTTTGCTGTTTCCCGGCTGATCGCACGTGATCTATGTGTGGGCGGTTGTAAATATTACTGGTTTAGGCATATGCTTTGGAACTGTAGAAACACCGCCGCAGTACCTTGAAGGAAAGTGAATGAAAAAGTTCGGTTCCTCTTTTAGTACGTTACTTTTTAGCTTCAATTGCGGTCTCCTGTCACGTGCAGTATCGCCTCTTCTGGATCGTACGTTGCCTCAAGCGACTGCAAGTGAGCTTGGCATTTTATTTTGGTCAGTATTACTTGCCGAATTAAGAGATAGCTCCTCATGCGAATATGTCGCTCCTTGAAGTGTCTTGGAGGAGCGCAGAAACAGCTTATTTAGAAATCCTTGAAGGTGCGCGACCGTCGGTTGGTACAAAGTCCGTTTGACGCTTGACTAGTCATTTTTACCAATCTGTTATTTATCAGTTTTAATACAGGGCGAGGTGGGCTCGATTTTTAACTTTAGGTGGACTGAAACTACGGGTTAGATTACGTTTCTTTCAGTCTGTGAACAAGTAATTGCTTTCTCTTTTCGTAGTGAGCAGGAATCACTGTACTCAAAATAGATATTGTGTTAGCGTTGTGTGTGGGGAGCGCTTCGCACGCTGACTTGCGATCGCGTCTTTTGTTCACTGGGTGTGTTAACGGAAACGTTGAAAGTCTTTTTCCATATCGATATGATACGTCTACTATGCTACTGGCATTTATTTAGTGGACATAAATGTAGTCGTTTTCATCCAGCTTTCTTCATTTTTCATTTGAAAATTCATTTTTTCGACAAATTTGAAAATCCCCTCTCATCATTAGTATCAATTTGAATCGCGAAGGGAGTTACAAAAGTTGCTTTATGTTTTTTTCAAATGTCAGACTAGCTCAGTTCCTCGCAAAGTTCTGCGTAGGGACGCAAAAATTTTGGACATTGTAAAAGCCGGGAAAAATAAGAAAAAAAAAAAAACATTGTTTTTCTTTTTGGTAATGTTAGAAACATTCTATCATTTGCTTCAGCAACAGTAATCCAATACTATATTGCGCTAATAAAACAATATCTTGTATGACCGGTCAACGAACGAGCTGTGATCGATTGGGTGCAAACTGGAGCAAGCATATCGCAAAATTAGAGCCCTCCTGTCGTAGTGTTTGCGGTTTTGTTGTTTTTTTCTTGAGGAAACCACAGCTGACAATTAGTTTAGTCGCACAGCCGTAAGCTATACGCATGTTATGATCGCCGCCGTTCGTCCCTGAGATTAATTGTTAGTTGAAACAAATCGGCAGTGGTTTCTCGCAGGACCAAACTCTGACACCAAGGTGGTGTAGCTGACAAACACGAGCGTTGAACTGTTCCAAATATGTCATCCGCCAGGCCCGGAAAACTGGCCAGGCAAATAAATATTAATGACAACAACAAAAAAATCCCCGTTCTGTGTGTAACTGGCGCCTCTCCGTGGTGTCATGTAGGTCTCGTTGTGACAGCAACCAATAAGCTGTCTTATTAATTGTTGTTCTCGGGCCCCGAATGCCTATAAAAAGAAAAGCACGTTCATTGAACCCTGCAGAGACCATCGAGGATTTGATGTGTTCGCAGATGTCTGGGTCACGGTTCATGGGATTTTTATACACTTCAGAAAGACAAAAATTCCCTTTTTGGCGAAAGAAGAGTTCGGTGCAGAAGTTTAATGTGCTCATGAAAGGGCGAGAAATAAGGAACCTGAATTTCTGATCTGTTTTTTTTTTTTCACTTATGATTTTCGGGCAAGTCAGAAAGCACTTACAACACATTCGTTGTTGAATTTTAGCATGATCTTTATGTAGGTTCTACATTCCTGGGCCAAAGATTGTCGCTGCCCAGCGAGTTACCACGCGTCAAGTGGCGCAAGCTGGGGCAGGGTGCGCCACAGGGAGGGGGGGAGGGGGGGGCCGCGTTGAACGTTCATAAAAGAAATGAACTTGGTCTGCAGGCCACCAAGGAGACGGTATTAAGCGTTGTCTGTCGCCAAACGAGCAGTGTCGTCCTGTGGATCACCACGGCCGGCGGCGAAAAGCCGCGATAGAACCCCCATCTGGCGCGCCAACGTGGTTTTCGTCGCTCGTCGTTGGTGTGTACTCTTCGAAACAGTTGTGTTGATTTGCTTCTTTTTTTGTTGTTTTTTTTGACGCTGCAAACAATTTCTGAGTTTTTTTTTTTTTTTTTTTTTTTATGGAGGTTGTTTTTTATTCTGGGTCACAATGTTGTGGGTGTGTTTTTTTTTTGTTTCTGTGTGCTTAAGGGCGCGTGGACCCTGTCTTTTTTCTCCCTTTGAAAAATACAGATGACGTGAAAAATGTGGCGGCTCAGCCGCGCCATCCAGAAGTCGCTAACTCAACCACGATTGCGCGAACATGGCCTCCGATATCCCGACGGATCTCAGAGGCCATGATGCGAGTGGTGCAAGCCGATCCGCAGACTTCGCTACGTTTTCTTTATTTCTTCTTTTATATAAAAATTAGACGTTTTGGATGTAATGTGAGGGAACTTTCTCTCTATCTCGCGAGCGTTTGCTGTTTGATGCGGATTCGACTGCAGCGTCACTCCTGCCGCTCAGCGCGCGCGACGAGGACTCGAGATTGCGGCGGTTGATCACGGGCCCTTTCGGCCACCGCACGCATCGAGCGGGGGTCGAGGTCGCATCGGCCTCTGCGCTGTGCGGCAATGCGGGTGAGACCTGCAGCTGCCCGGAGGTAGGGTGCCTACAAATATATCTGCGACGGTGTGGAGACATTTTTTTTTATATATCAAGTGCTACCTAGGAGAAGAAAAACAAAAGGCTTTGCTGTTTCCCGGCTGATCGCACGTGATCTATGTGTGGGCGGTTGTAAATATTACTGGTTTAGGCATAAGCTTTGGAATCGAAGACATAGCGCCGCAGTACTTTCAAGAAAAGTAAATTAAAATTTCAGTTCCTCCTTCAAGACGTTACTTTCTAGATCCAGCTGCTGTCTCCAGTTACGTACAGTATCGTCTCTTCTAGATCGTACGTTGCCTCGAGCGACTGCGAGTCACCTTGGCATTCTATTTTGGCCTCACGCGAATATGTCGCTCCTTGAAGTGTCTTGAAGGAGCGCAGAAACAGCTTATTTAGAAATCGTTGGAGGTGCGCGACCGTCAGTTGGTACAAAGTCCGTTCGACACTTGACTAATCATTGTTACCAATCTGTTATTTATCCGTTTTAATACAGGGCGAGGAGGGCTCGATTTTTAACTTTAGGTGGACTGAAACTACGGGTTAGATTACGTTTCTTTCAGTCTGTGAACAAGTAATTGCTTTCTCTTTTCGTAGTGAGCAGGAATCACTGTACTCAAAATAGATATTGTGTTAGCGTTGTGTGTGGGGAGCGCTTCGCACGCTGACTTGCGATCGCGTCTTTTGTTCACTGGGTGTGTTAACGGAAACGTTGAAAGTCTTTTTCCATATCGATATGATACGTCTACCTTGCTACTAGCCTTTAGTTACTGGACATTAATGCAGTCTTTTGCATCCAGCTTTCTGCATTTTTTCTAATGAAAATCTATTTTTAACATATTTGAAAATCCCCTCTCATCATTAGTATCAATTTGAATCCCAAAGGGATTTATGAAAGTTGTTTTATGTTGTTTTTTTTTCAAATGTCGAACTAGCTTAGTTCCTAAAATTCCGCGTAGGGACGCAAAAAATTCTGGACATTGCAAAAGCCGGGAAAAGAAAGACTGAAGACATTATTTTTTATTTTCGGTATTTTAAAAAAAAATGAACATTTGCTTTAGCAAAAGTAATCCAGTAATATATTGAAAGATACCGCTATAGATCAACAGCTATAATAGGTTTTCACTACTTATTGCTGTAGTACTGGTACCTGATTATATTTTGTTAATATTTATGTGAGCATTGTGAATTTAACATATCTTTCACTACGCACGTGGCAATAGCAACACTCTTTTTTATACTAAATGCTGTATTGGCTTTACTTTAACATTGACTTAGGTGCCACCGTTTGTCAATTTTGATATTAGAGAGTTCTAGGGAACCGGAACAAAATACGATCGATTAGCGGAAACCATCGATACCTTGAATCGGGCGAGTCGACCGGTCGTGTGCCTCTAAACCGCTTTACGGGAACCGTAATTGCAGACGATAGAAGACGATCGGTACAGGTCGCGCCCCCTGGCAACGGAAAGCTCTATCGGCCTGGTTGAGAATGTAGAGATTTGCATGTGTTTCTAGAAATCGCAGAAACTGCAGTAAATAAAAATCGCATCCTAAAAATATAGAGAACCTAAAACAATGTATACCTAATTATATTTGGTCTCGTTTTTTTACTGAAATGAATGCGCTTTCGTAATACAAAATCTGCCGCCCCACGGCCTGTCGCCACTGGCGCTGCGCAGTTCTAAAATGTTCGCCTGCTAAATGAGCAGACCAGCTTTCCGACAACAATGGCGCTCGATCTTTTTGACGATGACTTGGAGTTGGCTCTATTCAGCGAAAACAATTTGCAAAAAGTTCTTTTGTACGATTGCCTGCGCACTAAGAGAAGGCGCTTGTTGGCGGCAAGGTGGGACGTTCACTTGGCGTCGATGGAAGAAGAAAACGTCGTACGGCAGTTCAGGTTCACAAAAGAGGGCCTGCCCCATCTCCGATCGGCGCTGCGCAACCCAGAGACGTTGGCAACCAACGGCTGGGTCCGGGTGTCAGGGGACGAGGCCCTCGCGATCGGGCTGAGGAGGCTGGCCTACCCCAACCGCCTCTGCGACCTTGAGCTGATGTTCGGCCGCCACTCCTCGACGATGTCCATCGTCTCCAACCAGGTACATCGTCCCGTCGCGCACACGTTCGGTCACCTGCTCAGAGATCTTACCGCACACAGCTGGCTCGACCCTGACCAGCTTGACGTTTTTGCGGAGGTGGGCAACGGTATTTCTTCTATATAAGATGCAGTATTGTGTAAAGTACATCTAAAATGTACTTTATGTAAAGTATTAAGTATATTGGGTGCAACGTACTTGAAGTCAAATACCATAAATACAATGTACTTTCAAAGTAAAGACAAGTATTTTAACACAATTTTTCATGATGCCCTTTCGTTCCCCTATATAGTGGTTTTTTTAACTGGTGTGCATTGCCCAGGGCCCAGAGGTAATCAGGGGTGCATGGCCAATTTCACGAACAGCGGCGAATATTTGATAAAGTCAAGTGGCCACAGAGTAGTTATTTTTAGGAATGAAGCCGAATTCGGAAGTCCCTCTTCTGAATTTGGCGTCCCTTGCACTGAATTGTTGCACTCAATGGGGCTAAATATATTAGGAGAGAGCATAACGTCAGCCCCGTAGGTTCCGTAAGCAATCCTCTCATAGAAGAGCGCCCTCTCCTTAATGCAAAAAAAAAACAGTGAGTGTGCAAGCGCGCTCCTGATAATTAATCATAATGCGACACCTGATATTGCAGTGCGAAAAAATTAAGGAACTTTCGATTAGAAGAAAAAAACAAAAGATAATGTCTCAAAATATTGGGACTTTCTCCTCTGTGGCCTTTTACTTCGAATTGAAAATTTAATTGTTCCGCATCACAGTCTCAAGTGCCACATTATGGTTAATTTCGCTCTCCTAATATTTGAAACCTCCTCGCTTGCGCTGACCGACCGAGAAGTAGCGAGAGTTCAAAAAGCTACAGGAAAGCCGCTACAAGAACAAATGGAGCGATGCCTCGTCTGCTCATGTTTCTGACAAGAGTAGAATATCCCTCCCAGTTTTTCTTCGGATTTGACAAAGCATCATTTCGTGATACAAATTTAACAAAACCATATTTGGGGAATGTACTTCCAAGTCGGGAATTGTACTTTCTTTGAAAAGTACAAGATAAAAAAATACTTTAAGTAAAGTACAAATGCATACTCGGTGAATGTACTTCAAGTAAAGTACAAGTTCTCTAAACCTACTTGAAGTAGTACTTTAGGTACAATGTACTTAAAACACTTTCCAACACTGATAAGAGGGCAGCTCTAACTGCATGAGTGCTGCAAAACATTTGAAAACTTGCGAAAACGAAAACACACGTCCCTAGAATTTTTAGGCAGCATGAAAGTTATAACAATTGGCACGACATCCTCCGGGAAAAGGCTCTCGGAGAGAACGAGAGAAAACATCCTTCGGAAAAAACAAAAGCTAGCTAGGGATGACAAATGTTTTGAAATATCGAAATCCAGAAGTTGAACTTAAAATAGCTATCCCAAAAGATCGCCCTGAAGCCATAATTGGTGAAAAAGGGAATAGGAAGTATGATATATTCCAAAGAGAACTGCTGAAAACTTTGTATATAATCCAAATTGTTCATGTGCGAATAATGTGTTTTTAATTCGAAGCGAATAGTGGTTTTGGGCGAAGATTTTTTAAATGAATACCGAATAGTTTCTTTCAGCCTTTCACTACTGCACCATCCTCAAAACAAAACCCAGCTGAACTTGTGAAGGCATTGGACCCGAGCTTTTTGCTTATTTCTAAACGAAGTTATTTTTATCAAACTATACTTATGGACTATAGCCTCAAAAATTTCAATGCCAACCTTTGGATGTAAGTAAATGGCGCTTTGGACATAGAATTAAACCTACAGAGTTTCCCAGCTATACCTAATAGAGGGGATTAATCAATTTACTTGCTGTATGGAAATATATTATATTAATTACGCAATATTAGTGCAGGTTGTGAGTGCATCACATGTCTAACTATAGTATACTCGTGCACAACAACCAGTTTACTTTTCAAAGTTTTACTGCAATGCAGATATCAACATTCACAAACTTTACGTTTATTATATATACACCAGGCGCGCGCGTGCGCCATCCCGCTTTGAAACAGTACTTTTCTCCTAAGCACGCGGTTACGATATTTGTGCTTTTCGAAGCACTGTTCATCGCGGCGGTTTAGCCCCGTTAAGTGTGCTTCTTTCCGAGCATTCGTGAACTGCGGAAAAGCAACACCCGTGAAAGCCATCTTCGCAGTTGTTGCTTCTCCGCAGTGCACCGGTGCTCGGTAAGAAGCGCGCTCAGCGAGGCGAACCTGCCGTAATGAATGCTTGAAAATGAGGAATATCGCAGTTCATATCGAAGCACATATCGAATAGCGTAATACTTAAAACTACTACTTGAAAACTTGAATACTGGCACAATCTTAATCACAAGACGATTTCTATTCAAAACATTTTTGGCCGGTCTTTCAAATGCATTAATCACTTGACTATCACCAATACCCCATTTAGTAGTCGGCTATTTTTCAAGTCTTCACTTTAAGTGCAGCAAGCTAAATGAAAATGATGGGCTAATTTTTCGCACTCGGGAATAGCTGAGGGTAGAATATTAATAATAATACTAATATACTTTATTTTCTGGTAGTGTCCAAGAACGGCCACGAAGGCCTACTTATTGGTACACTATAAACAAAATCACAATCACATTAAAGATTCATTTCTCTGTTGAGGCACAAATAAATCAATACTAGCTACAAAATTAACAAGCGTAATACACACATATACCAAGACACTAAAGATAACACAAAGAGCTAAAATCAAAACACAATGCTAGAAATGCAAACAAAATTTCACACTCTATAAATGCTCCACCATTTTTAAAAACGTATCTGCATAGATGTCAAGATCAGGGGAAGAAAGCTCGTTAAAAAGGTGCTGGATCCTAGACAATAAATAAAAATATGTATGATTTATTTTTAGTATGATGTTATAGGTTTAATGCAAACGTAACCAATCATAAGATGAATAAGAAAATATATGTAATCAATAGAAAAATAGTGCTGCTAAAAGTTTGGGATCATATTTTTACACTCGTAATTCGGTCAAGTAGTAATGTGAAAGGATGTTTATGTCGCATCGTTTTTTTTGTGATCTGTCTAGATCGCTTCGTAAGCACAATGAAAGATCAGCAAAAATATTTAGTTTTTAATAATTTTATTTCAGGCCGTCCACAACCAGGGAGCTCTATTGACTAACTGCTGGGGGTTTATCGACGGAACTGCCAGGGCCATGTGTCGGCCGACGTGGCACCAGCGGAAGTTTTTCTCGGGGCGCAAGAGGTATCGCTGCACCAAGTACGAAGCAGTCATGTGCCCCAATGGCATCATTGCCAGCCTGGATGGGCCACATAAGGGGTGCAAGCACGACGCGGGTGAGGATTTTCTGAAACTGTTGTAGCTCCACTCATTGTGGCTTTCTGTGGAACTGACTTTCTTAAGACAGCTCAAAAGTCATTGAATATGTTTTTGTGCCAGTACAAAGAATGTGAGACTATTTAAGGGAAATTATTTTCTTGACTAATACATGGATATTATGAATGGGATAAAACACAGCGAACTCCCTAGAAAGCACAGGGCAACATTATGAACACTTAAGTGACAGAACATCCGTGTGCTCCGGTGGAACCATAAGTTATCTTGGGAAATATTTTAAATCACAAAGCTTGGAGGACTGTGCATGGACAGTGTGCGTATGAGGAGGTGGTTCTGATAGTCCATGTGGTCGTCCAAGACTTCTCAAGTAATTTCGAGCATTTAATATGACGATAGGGACTCAGCATGAGCATGTAACATTTTATATCAGCCTAACATATAGGCACTACTCTCCTCGAAGAGGTCTTGGACAGGCTCGTGCTGCAAGCCGCCCAAGGAATCTTCTAACAGATAGGAGAATTAAGCTTGTCGCAAGCGTGAAATTACCTGAAGTTGGGGATTCTAATCATAAATATATAATAAGAGATGTCATAGTACCACGGTAAAAAAGCTTACATCATCCCTATAATATAGTTTAACTATAATTTTCGTTATTCAGCAAGCATCTTGAGGGAGAGTGGGTTGTACACAGACTTGGAGGTGCTCATGAACCCCAAGCCCTTTGTTCTGGGACCCCGCCTACCTTCACCGAGAGCTGCTGCTACGCCCCTTAGAAGGCGCAAGCCTCACTGTGGGGCAGGCTACATTCAGTTACCACATGAACCGATTTCGCCAATCAGTTGAGTGGGGCTTTGGAAAAGTGGCCACTAAATTCGCTTTTCTTGATTTAAGAAAAAAATCCAAAAGTTGTTTCTTCAGCAGTTGCCCATCATGTACAAGGTTGGCGCAATCCTGACCACACCTGTTGGTACAGGAGTCTAACTTTGATGTTCTTTACTGTCGCTCCTTCAACTCTGAAGGAGTACTTCACTGTGTAAGATATTTTGTACTATCTTTTTAATACTATAAGGTCATACTTGATTCCATGATGATTTAATTAGAAGCTACTTCTGACAATGTACTATATATTTTCCAGACTGACTTTTCAGTGACCTGGGATGACCTGACAAACTGCCATACTTCTTTCTATGGCAGTGAAACTTGCACATTTGATTTTTTGCTTCGTCTATAACACAGCAAGAGTTCTGTGTAATGTCTTTTGACATATTCAATTTTATTTTTTGGAAAATTAGTCTTTTTGAACATGATTAATTTCATTATTTCCAACTATTTACATTGTACATAATTTTCAAAATGACTTCCCAATACACTGAGCTCTAACCTAACAAACTGCCATGCTTTTTTGTATATAACAGTGAAACTTCCAGGTTCTTCTCCCGTAATCGTTCAACAGTAAAGGCGCATAAGGCAGTACCACATATTATGAAAAATTTGTTTTTGTTACTACAGGAAACGTCTTTTTGAAGATGATTTAGTATTTGTGCTGTTAACAACTGGCCGGTATGAGTTCATTCAAACTAAGAATATAAGAACCTTGGATTAGCATGGGCAGCCCAGGCATGTTATTAGGATGTGCAGTGCTTCTCCAAAATAGAAAGAGCGTGGCGTGTCTATGCCATATTTGAAAAATTGTTTTGAATCAAACACGAAATGCCTTGAGAAATGTATGTCTTGTGTGTCGGCAATATATTCCAGGATTTGTTTACATTGGTTACGTTTAGAGTTTGTGATGGAGCCGCAAATCGCAAGTAAAAAGAAACATTCGGCATAACGATAAAATCAATGTTACCACACCTCAACGAATTTCAAGTTGAAATACTTTGATGGCCCTACAAGCATTGTCAGTTCAAATGTGGTAAATGCTGCAGGATGCAAGCCCCTGCATTAGTAGCAGTGCTCCTTTTTCATTTCCCACAACATATATTGTCACGGGTGGTGACCAATAAACAAGAAATAAACGGAAATAAATAAACGTTTAATGTGGCGAACTTGTGCCAAAAATAAAAAAGGAAACAGAAGAAAGCAGAACGTCGCGGGCATCGAAGTCGGCGTGTCAGCAGAATCGAGCGCTGGGGCGAGACTGACTCGACTAGGTCGCGGGCGGCCTCTTATCAAGAGTGAGTCACTATCTCGAAGATTCGGCGGAGAAGGTTCGAGTGTAGCGCGCTCAGGGCGAGAATGAACGCGCACTTTCTAGAACAAGAAAGCAGGAATAAAGGATGGAAGTTGCACCTGGAACAAGAATAAACGAGAACGTTCTAGAGCTCCGTGACCGAGCGTTGATTTCCCGGCACCAGCGCGCGGCATTATGTAGAACGTTAACAGCAGTTCAAACCAACTATTGGCTGCCAGAAATATCAATGTACCTGATTGCCTTTTATTATGAAGTATGTACTTGTTATGTCCTTCATCGTAGCTAGGAGTTTCACGAGTTGATCTATCCTTCTGGCACGTGAAATGTGTAAGGGCAATTATTTTTTTGTCGTGTTTATATGCATATGGTATGTTTTCCTGAACGCTGTGCAATTTGTGGTTTGGTTTATTACCCTGTGTTGAGAAGCAAGCTCAGATTTGTTTACTCATTGATTTTGTCAAAGGGCCTAGAAAGCAAGAGCAAACACTACAAAGACAGTGTATTTACAATTTCAAGCAAGAAAATTTATGACTGATTTTTATTTTGTATTTACAATTCCTATGTTCTTCCTTTTTTGTTGGGTTAAAAAATTAAAAGGAGTACTATTTAGATCCTCAGGCAGATTGCTTTGATCAGTTGATGGTTGTTGCAACATAAATGCATAAGTGTTGTTCAATAAACTGGTGTTCAAAACATGTTTTCTTTCTAACTCACTCTTTTAATTTCTGTTTATCTATGGATGTGACTGATAATATGTTTTATGCATGACATAAACTTTGCCAGGCGTATTTGTTCCAACTCGTTTGTCAAGTGCCACAAATAGGAATGGTTCCACGTCTCAAAACGTTTCAAGGTAGACATTTATGTCAGAAGTAAGGTTGAGCATAAGAACTTTAAAAGACGGCAGCTGTAAGAGTAATTGTAGTCTTTTATAAATAGACTGTCACAAAAAGCACAGTACCTCATATCCAGAGCCCTTTGGGACCACACAAATGGGGGTGACGAGAAATAGAATACACAATTCCACAACGAGACTTCGAAAACTTTTATGCGGAATTATGACAAAGCACGTTTGACTGTGCTCGTGAGAAGCACATGGAACATGGGCATATAATAAGGTACCTGTTTACCTCACTACATAGAAAAGACCATACTAGGTTTTGGTTTGCATGGGCAAACTACTTTTTTTTTCTCCTGCGAAGATGGCTTTTTTCTCTTTATGCATTGCGGGTGAACCATAGAGTAAGTAATCTGCACGCAAATAATAAATAGCTTTTCCGAAGCCGCGAGTCTCAGGAATCAGATGAACATTTAAATGTTTCTTTCCTTATCTCATTCGTAACATCACACTATTAGGGAAAGCCATCTTTTCAATGTTACCACAGCATGCTAACTAGTTGTATGCACCTGTGTGGCAAATCCATGTGAGTGGACATGAAGCTCTTTGTGGCATCTACGGCTCTTTTTTAGACTTTGTTTCAGGCTTATACTAAGAATGTGGTTAAGTGTCCTATCAATACTGGCTTAGGCTACAGATTCACTTGTAATGAAACATAGTTGGGCGAAGGGCTGGTGTTGATGTGGTTTTTACGGCTCCAGAAAAGCTGTCTGGGCTGTGCAGAAAAGTGAACTCCTGTTCTAAAGGAACGCAGAGTTGCACCAAAAAACACCACGACCGATTCGTAAACTGTGTGGAGGGAGTGGTGTACTCTATTCCCCTCTCGTGCGGCAGGAGATACGTCGGGCAAACGGGGCGCTGCCTCAATGATCGCTTGCGAGAGCATAAGTATAATGTTTTAGAGTTGTGTCAGGTCACCTTGGCCTGCATTCCCGTGACAGCTGCTGCACTCCCGTCTTCGACAAGTGTGAAGTGAATAGGAAAAATAAAGACAAACACGCAAGAAATCATTGAGGCGCGGAAAACTGGAAAACTGTGTCAGCACTCCTTTAAAATGTTTATCTGAAAAGTAATGGTGGCTTTCTTGACACACAGTGACAGCGCATAACGGTGGCTAAGGAGCACGTGGCGTCCATTACACGTATTTTATCTTTATTTGTGTCTCATGACGTTATAATATTTATACTTCATGTTGGTGCGAATAAGCTCTAGTTGTAAGTCAGCGCCTCGTTCGTCTACTTACTTGTTCTTGTCCATGTCCCTGCGCTGTTTTAATTTTTAATCATGAAATACCAACTAGCCAAAACTTCTACGTTAGGCACGTCCTTGGCATGTCGATGTACACAGGGGTCTCATCGGCATTACCGATCTGCCTGAGTCCTTAGCTAGATTCGCGACGCAGCTTCATCACATAACGTTGGAAGTTGGCAAGCTTCTCCTCGAAGTCCACCGGTAGCTTCTGGCAGATAGTGGTGCGGCGTCCCAAAGAGAAACCGTTCCTCTTCATCATCCACTCCACCCAGCCTCGGCTTGCGCGGAACGCAGCTCTCAGGACTGTTCAGCAGCACCACGAATTCCGTTGTCATCCGCGTAAGAAATAACCGTTCTCTTGAACATCATCGTGTATGAAGTTCTCTTCGCACTCACGATGGACGACTTCCGCAAACCACGTGCACACAGTGAACGGAATACGATTGCGAGGCAAACGCGGACGAATAGGCTTAACAGACAACCGACTGCAACAAGCGCAAGGAGACCACACGGCTCTGAAGGAGACCAAACAGACAAAAGTTTTCGATAATGGGTATGGCAACGTACCCTCTTTCGCAACCTGCACGGATGCGAAAGTGGAAAATGGCGGTATGAGCTGCCATCTATTAACTGACGTTGAAACCAAGCGCCAGCGGCCGTTCGCGACTCCGGCGCTCGGCGATATCGGCGTCTTCAATCTCAAATTTCTTGTTGGGAGGGGGGTGCTTACATTCACATGCAAACTTGTTTTCAAGTGTTTATGTTTGAAAGTGTGTGTGTGTGGGGGGGGGGGGGGTGCTTAGAATCGGAGGTGCTTAGAATAGCGAAAATACGGTATATAGGCGAGGTCGTTAGCGACTATGAATTGCACAATTTGCACCTTCGAGGATGAAGGTCGACTGTGAATGCGCCCCGCGAAAGGCCTTCTTTAGCCGAGGGACAAGGGACAAGGGGAACTGGTAGCTCGTGGCACCCCGCAGGGGGCACCTGTGAAAGCAGGTGTTTGGAGAGTGGCGTCTCCACGGACCCTGAGCCATGCGGGTTCGCCCGCCCACGTCTGGCTGTGCGTGGCTTTCCCGTGTCTGGGGAAAAGGGAATCCTGGTGGTTGAGCCGAGCCCGGGGCAGGTTTGGACCCTTCGGGGCCCCCCGGGTGAGGCAATACACCACTTCGACCCCCGCTTCTCATAGACGGGAGTCCTGGTAAGGCCCGGCCAGGATGATTCAGTATAGTCGCCATTTATTCTACTATCCCCTCCGATCTCTCACTTTTACCTTTCCTGTTTCCTTTAATTCTCTTTCACTTATCTCACTCCTTTTTCACCCCTCTTTGGCGGCAAGGGCTAACCTTGGGTGGCAATGGACCTCCGTCTTGACCCACACTTGGGTATAGTTTCCCGGCAGCACTGTTAGCGTAACGTCTCCAGCCAAGCCCTTCTTGTTTTGGTGCGTTACCTAACCCCTTGTTGGGCTCGGTGGTGGGCTGTGCACCGCGGATTCTGAACACTCTTTGCCCTCCTATGGCGCCCCACCCCTCTAAACCCCGTTCAGGGCAAGGCTTTAAAAGCCGTTGTCTTGAACCCAAGACCACTGACAAAGATCCTGAAATCGAAACATTTACAAAGTTTTTCATTGTTCATTCGCTCGATGAACATAAACCTGTTGCAAAGCTGTCGCCTTTTGTTGTTGCCAAGGTACTAGAAAACCTTGTCGGGTTCTCTTACAAGGCTAAAAAGCAGCACTCCGGAGACCTCTTAGTGGAGGTAACCACCAAAAAAAAAATGAAGCGATCCTGAAGTTGACTAATTTTCTTGATGTCAAAGTGTCAGTTAGCCCTCACCGCACGCTCAACACCATCCGTGGGGTCCTCTCCGAGGATGACTTCTTGCACACTAGTGAGGAAGAACTCCTCGAGGGACTCCAAGGTGTTGGTGTTGTTGCTGTTAAGCGCATTATATTCCGAAAAAATGGTAAGGAAATCCCTTCCAAACACGTCATTCTTACATTTGAACGACACACACTGCCAGAAACCATCAAGGCACGATACCTTAATTGCCGCATCCGCCCCTATGTCCCCAACCCCCAGCGGTGCTTCCGTTGCCAGTGCTTTGGCCACGGATCGCGCAGCTGTCGAGGGAGAGAGACTTGCGCAAAGTGTGGCAGCCACGACCATGTAGCCGACATCTGTGAAGATGCCATTTCCTGTGCCAACTGCAAGGGTCCTCACCCTGCCTACTCTCGCTCTTGCCCCTTGTGGCGACAAGAGAAAGAAATCCTTACTCTAAGAGCCAAAGAAAACATATCGTATCCCGAGGCAAAACAAAGATTCTCTTTTCTTTCTAAAGGCACATACTCCGACGCGGTGCGCAGGGGCCCTCCACCGCGAACGGAATCGAAGGCCACCCAGGTCTCGCCTGAAGCCCTGGCAGTGGCCCTTCGGGCCCCCCCCCCCCCCCCCCCCCCCCCCCGCAGGGGCAGCGGCTCTCCCCACCTTCTGGAGGGGGCACACTAGCTGCTCTCAAGTCTAAGGACAGGCAGGCAATGCCACTGCCAGTCCTTACTTCGACGCCTTCCCCCGGTGAGAAGGGGCGGCACTCTCACCCCAACTCACTGGAGAGGGCCTCCTCCAAAGAGCGGCACAACTCCCGTGCTGCTCCCCTAGTACCCAAGGGGTCGGAGCAGGCAGAGTGTAAAGACGCTCTGCGCAGCACCTCCGGTGCCTCCTCGGTTGGTCGCGGCCGGGGCCTGGCTCCCCGTGATCCGAGTCGAAAGAAAACGCTGGCTAACACCAGCGACACAACTCAAGAGGCAGGCTTGTCCATGGAGTTAGACGATTTGGCTGCTCCTGCTTCTGACCCGGATAGTATGGAGTGGCAGACGCAGACCCGTGCAGGGAAGAACAAAAAACCGGTTACTGCGCCAAAGTAATCCAAGTGGTCTCTCTCCTGAGTTTTAACCTTTTAACTACCGAGTTTTGTTAATTTACATTTTCCGACATATACAAATTTTATAAATGACAAAAGTAAATTTTATGCAATGGAACTGTCGCGGACTTTTAAGAAATATTGATGATGTAAATCATTTCATGGATGAGCTTCGGCCGATAGCTCTTGCTCTTCAGGAAACTCATCTTCATGACCGCTCTCCTCATATTTTAAGACGTCACCGGGTCTTTCGAAAAGACCGTCTTAGTGACACTCCCTCTGGTGGCGTGGCAGTGATTGTGCAGGGTGGAATTGCCTGCACTGAGGTCCCACTCTGCACACCACTTGAAGCCGTGGCAGTGCGCCTTCTTTTAGACCGCCTCATAACTGTAGTATCACTTTATTTACCACCTAACACTCCATTACATCTTAGTGAATTGCAGGGTCTTGTAGGTCAACTCCCACAACCCTTTATGATTCTAGGCGATTTTAATGCCCATCACCCCCTATGGGGTAGTATTCGTCAAGACACTCGTGGAGGTGTAGTTGAACGTTTTTTATTGGCATCTGGGCTATCCCTTCTTAATGGGGGAGAGCCAACATTTTTCAGTGCAGCTCACACCACATTTACATCCATAAATCTGTCGATCTCATCCCCCTCATTGTTACCTTGCTTTACATGGAATGTTCTCAACAACCGTTTTGGCAGTAATCACTTTCCGATTGTTTTAGAGAGCGTTGTTCAGCTGCCCTCACTTTTGAAACGTATCCCTAGGTGGAAGTTAGATAAAGCTGACTGGTCACTTTTTGGGTTACATTCCACCTTGGACCCTTCTCTGCTTTCTTCTATGTCACCCGAAGATGCTACACTGTATATTACTGAGCAGATACTAAATGCTGCTGAGGTGTCTATTCTACGAACCTCTGGTAATGTGCCAAAAAATGCAAACCATGGTGGAACAAGGAGTGTGCCACAACCTTAGCGGATCAAAACAGGGCTTGGGGCAAACTTCGCAGATATCCCACATCATGTAATCTCGCAGAGTTCAGGCAGCGGAAAGCTAAAGCCCGTTGGACCAGGAAGCAGTCGAAATGGAAATCCTGGATGCAGTATGTTTCTTCTATAAATAATTTGGTGCCTTCCAAAAAAGTTTGGGATAGATACAGGAGAATAAATGGAGCTTATAGGTGCTTTGCAATTCCTACTTTTGATGCCCCTTCCTCGTCTTTAGTTGACATCGGCAACATCCTTGGTGAACATTTTTATAACGCATCCAGCTCGGCAAACTACAGTGATTCGTTCAGTAGATTTAAATCTCGCGCAGAGCGACAAAACATCTCCATGTCTGGAGGAGACTCTGAGCCTTATAACCAGCCTTTTACACTGTGTGAACTTGAAATGGCACTTGACATAACGAGGGTTTCTGCTCCAGGGCCCGATGCAGTTCATTATGAAATGCTTCGTCGCCTTTCTCCTGAGTCCCTGAAAAGTCTTCTCTTGTTCTTCAATTTATTGTGGGAAAAAGCCTGCTTTCCCCATGCCTGGAAGCATGCACATGTCATCCCGCTCCTATAGCCACAGAAAGACCCTTCACTATCATCAAGTTACCATCCCATTGCTCTGACGAGCTGTCTCGGGAAAACATTTGAAAGACTTATAAACAGGCGGTTAATATACATATTAGAAAGCCAAAAGGTCCTTGACAAAAATCAGTGCGGGTTTCGCCGAGGTCGATCTACTCTCGATAATTTGCTTCGCCTGGAAACCGTTATACGCGAGGCATCCGTGAACAAGCAGCACTGTGTTGCAGTGTTTTTTGACTTAGACAAGGCGTATGATACCACTTGGAGATATGGTATCCTGAAAGACTTGTATGCTTGCAATATCCGTGGTAGGATGTTGCAATGCATTAAGAACTTTCTAACAAACAGAACCTTTCAAGTCCGGCTTGGCAGCACCCTGTCTAAAGCTTTTGTTCAAGAAAACGGAGTCCCACAGGGAGGCATTTTGAGCGTCACTTTGTTTGTACTGAAAATGAATTCTCTCGCACGAATGCTACCTCGGTCCATTTCCTACTCTCTTTATGCTGACGATATACAGATCTCCTCATCTTCTTGCATTCTTTCTAGTTGTGAGCGGCAGTTACAACTAGCTATGAACAAACTTTCTAAGTGGGCAGACGAAAATGGTTTCAAGTTCTCTGTTGCAAAGACAATCTGAGTGCCTTTTTCCCTACATCGCGGGCTTTTCTTAGACCCAGCTTTGAAACTAAACGGTACTCTGATCCCTGTTAGGAAGGAGCACAGGTTTCTTGGTGTCATATTTGACAAAAAACTTACCTTCATTCCCCACCTGAAATTTCTCAAGGAAATTTGCCTTCGTTCCACAAACCTTCTGAAATTTTGGCTCATAAATCATGGGGGTCAGATCGGAAATGTCTGTTGCATTTGTACACCGCGCTTGTGCGATCTCGTCTTGATTATGGCGTCGTGGTGTACGGATCGGCTCGCCCATCTGCTCTCAAGATGTTGGATCCTGTACATCATCTTGGCTTGCGTTTGGCAACAGGTTCTTTTCGTACATCGCCTGTACTTAGTTTGTATGCGGAATCAAATGAAATGTCGCTGTATAAAAGACGTCAATACCTCAGCCTAACCTACGCGTCTAGGATCCCAGCAAACCCTGATCACCCAACGTATCATTCCGTACAAAGATCTCAATACCACCGTCTCTTAAAAAATAAGCCAAGCATTGTCAGACCCTTGAGTTTTCGTATAGAGCCATTTTGTTCCTCACTTCAACTTCATCTCGACGAACTTAACCTAATTCAAAACACAGTCTGCGTGGCACCCTGGAATGTGGTGCGTGTTTTTTGTGACTCGACTTTCACTAAGTTTAATAAGAATAGCATATCAGCTCGTGTGATTCAGCAGGAATTCCTTGACCTAGAAGATAAATATAAAGATTATGCTCACTTTTACACAGACGGTGCCAAGACTTCATCATTTGTCTGGTGTGCCGTGCATTCCGGTCGTTTTTTTAAAACTTAAACGTCTAGAGGAACTTGCGAGTATATTTACTGCTGAAGTCTATGCTGTGTCTTTTGCATTGGATTATATCCTGAAAACTAAAACTAGACGGGCAGTAATATTTGTGGACTCTCAAAGTACCATTACTGCAATATGCTCTCTAAAAGCCACTAAGAATATGCTTGTGGAACAGGTGCGAAGTAAACTTAACGGAGCTTTACGTAAAAGTCACAATATAAATTTCTGCTGAGTTCCGAGTCATGTGGGAATAAAGGGTAATGAGGAGGCAGACAGGCTCGCTGCATCTTCAGGTAACTGCTCTAAATATCAAGCAAGCTTGCCCTATCAGGATATCAAATCATTAATTAAGTCATCACTTTTTAGTTTGTGGCAGACAGAGTGGGCCATAAAGACTAATAACGAGCTCCATGTAAGCAAACCAGTCCTTGGGTCTTGGGAAAGCTCCTCACTTAAGAACCGCTTTCACGAAGTTGTATTGTGCCGGCTTCGAATTGGGCACTCCTTCCTTACACACAGATATATTTTTTATGGGGAGGGTCCACCAGTTTGTGAGCACTGTGGACACAATCTTACTATTCTTCATATTTTGTGGATCTGCCCGGAATTCGACACTGAACGACGCACTCATTTTCGAAAGTTTTTTAGATTTTGTATTCCATTTCATCCCGCTCTTTTGCTGGGAAAGCACCCTCTCGTTCCTCTTGATCGAGTTTTATCATATATTACTAGTACTGGCCTTATACACCAGATCTAGTCCCAGTTGTTTCCAGGATCGCCTTTTTGTAATGAGGTAACCATAGGACTTTCATTAGTTAATTTAGTCTGGCGCAGTATGGCCTCCGTTGCTGTTGCGCCAAAAAACCCGCAAACAACAACAACAACAAGCTCGTGGAAGCCCTATGGCCGAACCCTTTTCAATAAGAGGGGAAGAGTTTGAAAAATCCACCAATACATGCGTCTATCCGGACAGTCCTGGCACAGTTCAGAACTGCTGTCTCAGTAGATAACAACAAGCAAGTGTTGACTGGCACAGCAAGTGCCGGAAGAACGTTGTCCAGGCCTTAACGTGCATAACACTTGGCAGCAATGCGGCAAGCGGCACTGATATTACCGCGCGCCAAGCAGGACTGCGTTTCCCCTTATATTGACCACAATAGTGCATAAATTGCGGAAGCAAAGTATCAACAAAAGGCACATAACAAAACACTCATTGTTGGAAGGACATGATTGTTTTCTACTTCGTTCCGATGCTTTACAACGTTTTTTTTTCTGTTTTAATTTAGTTGAAAACCTTTGTACATCCCTTTGAAAGTTGTGCACGTGCGCCGACGAGTGAGGCACACGTGCCCTTCTCTTCCCATTATCGCGTGCATAACAGGATCGTGGAACAGTTATTTACTGTTGCCAGAAATATGAGCTACAACGATCATTATTTTTTTTTTTGACGTACCTATCGGTTCCTAAACAACTTGGGTTTAAACTGTTTGATGGAACGTGAAGTTTAGGTCCTATTCCTTTAGCTCGACAATAAAAAAGTGAAAGCCGTTTACAACTCCCTGTAACACCGAATTAGAGCGCAGCTCTTGAGGAAGAGGAGGGAAGTTAATGATGATGATTAGGGTTTCAGTGGCGCATTGACAACGGAGGTCATATGCACCAATTCAATGTTGTTTAGCTGGTACTAAACAAAATGGTTTAAGATAAAAGTATAAAAAAAATTACAACTGGTGTAGGTAGCCAGTTTTCTTTAGGTAGTCGAGAACACGGTGAAAAGGCACTAAAGGGCAGTCACTAAGTAAAAACATTGGATGAAAGGGAACGTAACCCCTAAAAAGTTCAGGGAAGCTAGACCGGCGCAACTGATGGTGAAAAGGGCAATGCCATAAAATGTGTAACACTATAAGGCCTTTCCCACAATGGGAACAAAGCTTCACATTTTCGTCACGAAGAAGGTGCAAGTGCGTCAAGCGTGTGTGGCCAATTCTTAGGCGGCAGAGCAGAACCTCTACACGCCGTTCCCTGTGAAACGAGCTCTCCCACAGGGCCAAAATGGGTTTGATGACATGAAGCTTATTCTCATACTCTCTGTCCCACTCCAACTGCCATGACATCAAGAGTGATTTTTTCAAAAACGGCTTCAAATCTTGATGAGGTAATCCACAAGTTGCTAATAAATCCTTGGCAGATGCAGCCAAGCTATCGGCTTTCTCATTCCCTGGAATCCCGACATGACTCGGCACCCAACAAAACTTTATGTCATGTCCGAGTCGGAGGGCTCCATATAATTTACCTCGTACATGTAGAGTAAGAAGATTCTTTGTAGGGAGCAGTGAGGACACAGCCAGTAATGCGCTTTGAGAATCAACAAAGAGAATAGCTTTCCTTATATTGTTTTTTAGTATGTGATCAACAGATAGTAAAATTCCATAAAGCTCTGCAGAAACGATGCTTGCCACACAGTTAAGTTGAAGAGATTTCATGAAGGAACCAGAATATACTGCGCAGCCAACAAAAGACGAGGATTTTGACCCATCGGTATAGAATTCAGTGTAACCTCTATATGTCTCCTGCAATGAAAGGAACTCCTGTTGAAGAACTCGTGGGGAGGTAGCCCGCTTACTATATTTTGTAAGTGTCCAGTCGCAAACGATTGGGACTTCGTCCCAAGGAGCAACTCTGTCCCTGTAATTTAGCACGGCAACATGAAGTGGGACATGAAGGGAAGCACTGAAATGTTGAATGCGAAAGTTGAGTGGCCGTACGATGCTCGGCTTGTTTTCAAAAAGTCGAGAGAAACGACAGCTATGAATGGCACTGTAAACTGGGTGTTGTGGATTAGAATAAACCCGATAAGCATAACAGAGACTCAGGTACTGTCTGCGTTTCTCAAGCGACATCTGATATGTATCGGCATATAGGCTTAACACAGGTGATGTACGAAATGCGCCAGAGGCAAGTCTGAGCCCTAAGTGGTGAACGGGGTCTACCATCTTCAAAGTAGAGGATCGTGCCGAATCATACACGACTGCACCGTAGTCAAGCCGAGACCGAACCAGGGAGTTGTATAATCGTAACAGGCATCGCCTGTCCGATCCCCATGAAATGTGGGACAACACCTTGAGAACATTTAAAGAACTTAAGCATTCACGTTTCAACTTCTTCAAATGTGGCACAAAAGAAAGCTTCTTGTCAAAGATTACACCAAGAAATTTGTGTTCCTGTTGAACAGATATGTCTATGTTATTGAGATGCAAAGTGGGGTCCAAAGACAAACCCCGGCGCAATGAAAAGGGAACACAAACAGTTTTTTCTGGAGAAAACGTGAAACCGTTTTCATCCGCCCATTTGCTCATCCTGTTGATAGTGAGTTGTAGTTGCCGTTCACAACTGGAGAGGTTACATGAGGAGAAGGAGATCTGCACGTCGTCTACATAAAGAGAATAAGATACCGAAGGCGGTATCACCCTTCCAAGACTGTTGATCTTAACAGGAAAAAGGGTAACGCTTAAAACTCCTCCTTGAGGGACCCCATTTTCTTGGCTAAAAACATCTGACAGTGTGCCACCCAAGCGAACCTCAAAGGTTCGCTTGGTTAGGAAGTTTCGTATGCACTGAAGCAATCGACCACGCACACCGCAGTTGTACAGATCTCGGAGGATTCCATACCTCCATGCGGTATCATATGCTTTATGCATATCAAAAAATACCGAAACACAATGTTGTCGGTGCACAAATGCCTCACGAATAAGGGTTTCTAAACGAACCAAGTGATCTGTGGTTGATCGTCCCTCTCGAAATCCACACTGGTTAACATCAAAAAAGTTCACAGCCTCCAAAAAAAAAAAGAAGACGCCGATTAATGAGCCTTTCATATGCCTTCCTCAGGCAACTAGTGAGTGCGATGGGGCGGTAGCTTGTGGGGACAGAGGGATCTTTTCCATGTTTCAAGAGAGGTATAACATGAGCACATTTCCAGCACTGAGGGAATGCAGCTTGTTTTCATAGGTGATTAAAAAACGTCAGCAAATGGCAAAGTGATTCAGGGGACAGGTGTCTAAGCATTTCATAATGAATTTTATCTGGGCCTGTTGCAGCCTGCTTTTTTTTAGCAAGTGCTACTTTGAGTTCACCCATAGTGAATGGTTTGTTGTATGAAACAGTGGCAGACCCTAACATGGAAATTGACTGCTTTTCAGCAATAGACTGGAATTTCTTAAACTTTGCGCTGAAATTTGAGCAACTACTGATAAGCTGAAAATGTTCACCAAGGATGTTTGCTTGATCTTTGAGTGATACAGAGGAGGAGGAAAAGAGAGGAGTTCGAAAGGATTGGTAATCTCCTCGGACCTTCCGCAGGCGGTCCCACACTTCTTTTAACGGTACAAAGCTATTTAGGGCTGAAATATATTTAACCCACGATGTCTCTTTGGCTTGTTTTCTCGTCCATCGAGCCTTGGCTCTGCTTTTTTTAAATTCTATCAAGTTAAGAGGCGTCGGATATCGGCGGAAGATTCCCCAAGCCCTATTTTGTTTCTTTCGAGTGGCTGTACACTCATCGTTCCACCAGGGTTTGCATCTCCTGGGGAGCTTACCAGAGGTTGGTGGGATAGACGATGCAGCAGCATTAATTAAACATTCAGTGACATAAGTTGTCGCCTCCTCTGCAGACATACTAGTAAATAAAGAGGGGTCAAACACAGCTTCTGAACCAAACAGAGCCCAGTCGGCCTTCTCAAACTTCCACCTTGGAAGGCGGGTCGAAAGCGAAGGAAGAGGTATAACTGTTTCTAAAATTATGGGGAAGTGATCGCTTCCAAAAGGATTATTTAAAACCTTCCACGAAAAACATGGAAGTAAAGATGGTGATGATATGGAAAGATCTATTGATGTGAATGTGTTATGAACAGAGCTAAAAAAGGTTGGTTCTCTCTTATTCAAAAGACACAGTCCAGATAGCGATAGGAGCCGTTCAATAACTCCACCGCGGGAATCCTGACGAGAGCTTCCCCACAAAGGATGGTGGGAATTAAAATCACCTAAGATTAAAAAAGGTTGGGGCAGCTGATCTACGAGGCCTTGGAGTTCATGGAGATTCAATGGACTGTTAGGTGGAAGGTAGAGCGATACAATGGTGATGAGGCGATCAAAGAGGACACGAACTGCCACTGCCTCAAGTGGTGTTTGAAGAGGTACTTGAGCACACACCACTCCATTCTGCACTACTACTGCAACACCACCGGAAGGAGTGGGGGAAAGGCGATCCTTCCTAAAAACTTGGTGACGACGTAAGATCTGTGTATGATTGTCATTGAGATGAGTTTCCTGTAAACAGAGCGCCACGGGACGGAGCTCATCAAGAAACATGTTCACGTCATCAATATTACGAAGAAGGCCGCGACAGTTCCATTGCATGACGCCCATATGTTCACTCATAGCAATAAAAAGGTAAAAATAAAAAAATAACCTAAAAAACAGGACGAAACATAAGATGACATCACTATGGTTTAAAATAAATTTTTACACGTGGAGCGTTTTTCTTTTTTGACGTATCCCCAAGTAGCACAACACGCCGGGTTGGGGATGGGGCGGTATTGGCCTGCCGGGATATCGATACCGGCCAGTACCGGAAACGCCCCAAGGGGCGACATCGGCCGGGCCCAATGCCGGAATCCGGCCGGTACCGGGAACTTATTGGGAAACCGGGATGCCGGGAATACGGAATGTTCCCAGCGAGCTCCCGACACAGATCCCCGGCATGGAACCGATGGTACGGTAGGAAACCATCAGTGTGCCAGCGTGTTTCCGGGTCAGAGCCAGTCCAATTGCGGATTAGTCCCAGCGTAAAATCAGATCAGTGCCAGCGTAATTGCGGGTCAGTGCCTGAGAAATTGCGGATCAGCACCAGCGTATGCGTCATTCAGTGTACCCAGCATAGAACCAGCAGAATGCTAGCTGTGTCAGGCTTTAAAGCCCAGGAATGACATCCTACTGCATTTTTGAAGAGCTAACTTCTCAGTAGATCAAATTGACTTAAATGTGGAAATGCTAAATTTCTCAGTTCGAACTATTTTATTGGTTTTCATATCTTTTATAGGTGCTGACCGTTTTTAACATCTTTTTCGGACTTGAATTGAAAAAAGCCGGTTTAGTATTTGAGCAATTTTAAGAAACAATTCTGTGTGAACAATTGACTTTCTCCATGTATACAGTATACTCATGGCAATTATTGTATACTCGTTGAGACGACATGTCCCATTCATCTGTCGCCCAGATGCATATTGTGGGTAGTACAAGAAGGGAACATACAAAATTTTTTTTACCGTGACATTCTTTATTGTGACTCGTGCATCCATAGCAGCTAGCTCCTCAGCCAGAGTGTCCCTCATCGTCAAAGGCGGTTGGAACCACCAGTGGAGTGTCCGTCTTTTTAACTCTATTGCCCTTGCCCGCCTCCCTGACCGTCACCCACTTCTGCACCGCGTCTACGCTGCACGAGTGCAACTTTGTATGGCACCTGTAAAGAGAATTGTCAGATCACACAGATTAGTTGAGGGATAGGGGAAGCCAATATCTTGCATATTAGCTACACACAAGGTGCTGTTCACACACTGCAGTTTGTGAGCGTTTCCTTTGTGTAAATATAGGTCCCTCACCTAGCCTGCAATTCAAAGGTGACAGAAAGAGAGCACCACAGAGGTGGCGATTGTGGGTTTGGCTACCACGCTAAGGTGCAGATTCTAAGGAGGCATATGGCTATTTCACGCAACATCCTATTAATGTAAAATGGGGGGCGAGACGGGGCGGGGGGCGAGAAGGGGTGGGGCGCAGAGACGAGTGGCTAAAAAAAGAGCAAAACTTCCCCAACTGACACTCGACAGACCAAGGCCTCTAAATGGTCGTCATTAGATTTTCAACCTGGAAACTAACAGGATAACAAGACAAGACCAACAAAAAACCTTTTTTCACAGTTCCTTCAAAACGCTGCTTTTCAGTGTGAAGGTTCCGAGAATGCTAACACAGGAGATATTCATAATAAAAAATGCAAATCAAATTTAAAAAAAAAAACGACAGGAATTCACGATTTAAATTTTGCATATCGCAAGACTTAACGGGAAACTGAAGCTGTTCTGTATTTGAGGAAGAACACCAAAATCGTCTTGATATGGCCTCCAGGATCACGAATATCGAGTTTATTTTTTCAATCTGGTGCATGGAGGCTGCAGAAATTAATTTCTAAAGTACAGCTGAAGCCCCTCCTTGCCGGGGCGTGACGTCATGCTGGGAGTTTTCGGAATTTCTGCTCTTGCTCATCTTCAGCTCCTGTCAAACCTATGCACGTGAACTCTTGAATTTGTAAAAAGGTCAGAAATAGACACCACAACTGGCGTCAGTGTGGAAAAATACAACTGGCAAGCTTGCAATTGCACGCGCCGCCCACACGAGCGACACGTGCTTGGCGCCCCAAAGATCCTAGTACGACGTCACGACTGCTCTGAGGCTTTTCGTGTTTTCTCGCGTCTAGTTACACCTTCGGGGAAAACGAAAGCGATATTGAGATTCACAGGACAAAAATATGCCAGAAGTCACCTATAACTCGTTTTTTTGTCAAGAAGTGTTTCAGTTTCCCTTTAATTGTCAACATATTTCAAAGATTGTGCTTGTCTATTGAGCTCCAATAGAGATACCATCAATCTAATAGCTAGTAAAGAATATGCATTACCGATGACCACCTTACACATCATGGCGTCCTTGAACCTTGACTTTCCTTGGTAGCCCAGAAGGGCCGGAGAACTGCTCCTGGACTTGCTTTGAGAACAGGCGTCCCACCACCTCTCGCACCACCTTCTGCAGGTTCTTGCTGTCTCCTAGAGACACGAGCTGCTCCTCTTAGAAAGACAAAATGTGTTCTCAATATGTCAATGAAGTTATTTATATGCAGATACAATGGTATGAACATGTCTCAAGTCAGAGAATGTGAATGCCCAGGTAAATGCAGCAAGCCACACTATACATGCATCAAAAGGTTACAATATTTACTAGAGAGAGAATAAAAAATATTAGAATATATGGCAACTCTACCTGTCTTAGAGGAAACCAGAAAGATTAAAATATTTCCCTCCACACTCCGCTAAATCTCATTAGTCAGTCACATTCGTTGCATCGTCCAAATTGTGCAAACGTTTTGATGGATCATCTTTGCCCATCAGCATCCACTCAGTAATTTTAATAATGTATGTGGTTCTCAAAACACTGCATTCAAGACCCTGCACATCTTGACTTTGTTAAAGCTTAGTCTAGCTGCCGGCTAGTCACCCTGCAAATTTATCACCTATTTTACAACTTTACGAAGACTGGAATTGAAAAAGGCATAAAAAGGCAGGAATTGACCAAAACCGTCATCATAGTTGCAAAAAATGGCAACAGCAGCACAGTATGAGTAGTTACCTTTCCATATTTTTGTTTAGTGCTGACTTAGTGGTGGCCCTGTAGGCCAATGAACCAACTTACTCAGCTCAAGCTCGCCTCGTGTAATAATCGCTTGTGCGACTACCGTATGCTATGCCTGGAGACACAGCTGCGCATGCACTCACACCCCCTGAATAAAGTGGCAGATGCAATGACAGTTACTCTTTCACCTTGGAAATTTTGATTTCCTCTCATAGGGTGACCTTCGGTTAGGACTGGTTAACATCTCATTTTGGAAATGCACTACTAATATAAAGTAAAGATGGAGTTAATTAAGATTTATCTGGCAACCCCTTACAAATTTGTTTGGGCATATGCATATGGTGGGCACACTCAAAAGCGATTTTAGACCAGGCTAAAAGTTATTTTCAAGCCTGTACCTTTACTTCTGTAGCAGATGCCGAAAGCACAAATGAATTTATCGCCCTAAATATTTACATCTCTTGACTATAGCCTCAAGTGAGAACAGGAACAAAACCAAAAGAAGCCCAATATATACTACAGCATCTCGATCCTTCTGTCAAGCAAGCATTAAACACAAAAAGCACGCAGGCAGGTTTGTGCGTGCTCCGCACACAAACTCACGGCGAGAGTTGTTGCAGGTGCGGAATTTAACTTCTAAGGATAAAACGGGCAGAAGTGTCGTAGCAAATCAGCATGATTTATGATTACTTGCAGGCCGACATATTGTAAGCACCCAAAGACAAATGTGTTGGGCGATTTTACTTCCCCCGTTGTGAAATGTTTTACTTAAAAATATTTCAAGAAGCGGCAGTTGAAAAAGACTTAAAATGCCATTCAATGAGGATGCACATGAAGGCCTCTTGTCTACACGACCTTCGGGTGGAAAGAACTGTTCAAAAATGTAATGATGCACAAATATTTAATTTTTGGTGGCCACCGTCTATCATTTCTCCCTTGAGTAGCCTCTATGAAACGCAGTTTAACAATTGCAAAAACTTTACGCAGGCTACTAAAGCTGACTTGCAAAACGTGCAACTGGCGTTGCGTCACCTTGACACAATTCTATTGCAGGGTTCAGTTTAAGGGTACCCCTTACAATAAATAGCCTTCCATTGTGCATTGGCTGTGCATGCACTCTGCTGTTATAAATAACAGAAGGCCCGTAATGAAGGTAGCACAACTTACTCATTTTTAATTTGCCACCGACTGTGCTTAAAACATAGTTTGGGTGGGCATCCATTTGAAATATTACGGTAAAAGGCCCAAGTTAAACCACAAAGTAAGAATCGCAGCCTTATACCCGTCAATATTGTGAAAAAGAGGACACATAAATACCGGCAGTGTCCTGTTGGTGAAGTTCTTCAGCTGCGCTTCTGCAGCACTAAGCTGTTCCATGTTGCGGAGAGGAATCAGGAACAGCTCGGGTGGTTCAGGCCTGGCCAGTTCCTGGGGCGTCGCGTGTTCCCCGGGCCTCGCCTGCTCTCCCTGGTGCTTGAAAAACACCACGTGCCCGAGCACCTGCCCAACAGACTTGCAGTTCCCTGTTCTGCTGCTGTAGGTGCCCATTCTGGATGTGCAGGTCTATCACGGCCTAAGCAGCTGAGCGTCGAAGGCTGCAAGGTAACCAAGGCATAAGAAAGCATTATCCATTTTGCTGATCAACATTATGCACTGATGATGCGAAGAAACTTTTTCAGAAACTTGGGTTTCGGGAAGTTTCAGAAGAACGCTTGAACCTTCAGGTGTTTCGGATGGTTTGGGTAGCTTTGGAACAGTTGCCAGACACAATGAGTGTTTCAAATTTTTGTAAAAATTTAAGAGACCTTATAATTTGTATGCAATATTCATAAATTTAATTTAAAAAATGTGTTAATCAAATAAACTTTCTAAAAAGGAAACACGGCCCCAATTTTCAGAACTTCACAGTTTTGGCTTGTATGGTCAAAATGAATGCTCCCACAAAGTTTTATGATGTTTTTTGACAATCAAAGGAAATAAAAATACTGATTCGTCGGCGACGCACGCGAGACGCGCTGCGCTTGGCTGCATTAAAGGGACCATGAAATGACTTTTTTACTTTTTCCAGATAACTTTTACAATAAACCGTCAATGTTCACTGAATGCCGAACAGGCATCCGTTTTCGTCTCGGTTTATTAACTTCTACACAAAAAATTAATGAAATATCGACTTTTTCTTGACCGCAAAACAAGCCGTGACGTACGATGTTTCCGGAACCGGAAGTTCTCTCGGAAGTAGGAGATGGGAGCGTTAGCGAGTTGGGGTGCGCCGGTGGGTTTTACTGCGCCGATGTCACCGACGTATTTTCTGAATCGGCGCCTCTCATCGCCGCATCGCAGCTGAGCGAAATTCAATGAGATACGTTGCGCTACAGCGACAGCATGGGACTAGTCCCATACGCCGGTATGCCTGTTGGGAAGTGCAGACGGAAACAAATTGCCGCGGCGTTTTTCGCGGTCTCGGAGATGCAGGTGCGAGCCGACGTTAAAAAAGATACGTTTCAACTACGAGTGTCAGCAAGAGACACGTAAATACCTGTTCACACTCGGAGCGGACGCGCGCGTTTGATGAAGTGCTGTATTCGCGCTGTTGGTAAGCGCTTCGGGACCGATCTTTTACGATTGCAACTCGATACTGACGCGACACTCGGCAAAGAAAGGTTGGACCGGTATTGCACGTATACCTCCCACGAACTGTTACAGCTCGACAGTGACGTGCAGTCTGTCAGAATAAAAATGGCATACCAATAACAAAGTGTACATACCGTGCTACGAAGGTAATCCATACAGCGTTTATTTCAGCTCTATATCACGCAAAACAAGGAGATGATCGACGAGGGTCACTTTTCGACGAGTGTTCGTCAATACTGCCTCGGAAAACAAGGGGAAGAGATTGACCTCACTCTTAACCTAAAATTGAGGTCAGCGATCAAACTATAATACGGAAGGGTCCACAAGGGTAGCGCGGGCATATTCCATTCAGTACGCCAGCCGGTCGTAGGCAGACAGACGGTCTTGCGACGAAGCAACGCTGCGCCGAGTCGGAGTGCCTGCTAGGCCTATATTCTGAGAGCTTCGTCGGCTTCGTCGGAGCGGGATTCGCGGCTGTTGTCGCTCTTCTCGGGTGTTTGTGGATCCAGCGTTCTTGTTGGTCGTGGTTTGTTTTAAGTACATTTTTTTCTTGCTGCTTGAAGTCGGCACGCGCGAGATGAACACATAGAAAAATAAACGTTCAGTCAGTCAGAGTTTTGAGAGGAAGGAAACCAAAGGAAATAACCGTTCTTATGTCGGCCCTGCCCTACTGCGCAGAAGCAGTAGTTGCTTCGTTTACCACACGATAGATGGCGCTTGGCTCTCAGCATTATGAAATTTGGCAATTTTCGCCACACATCTCTAATTATGCTACAAAATGTGGATCTGAATATTATTTAACAAAACTTTTAGGAAACATTCGCCGGCTATTTATTGTTTACGATCGCGGTGCTGGTGAGGTAGGCTCTTACCCAATAGGCGACATGGATTTGGCTGACGTGCTCCATTTCCGCGGATGCATCGTAGTGAACAGGCGAAGGAAGGAAGGCGCAAAAGAGTCCAGTTTTCTTTAAAAGTTCTATAGCAAATAATTTTTTTTGGCTCCTTAGTTTTGTGTTTTTGTGTTTCTTTTCACACCTTTTACGACGTGCGGTGGATGAAATTCGATTTTAAAATCATTTCATGGTCCCTTTAAGCACCAGTTTAAAAATCTGATATATAGGTCCGTGCCTATTAGGCCTAGCTTGGTGCCTGTACCCTTGTTTAAACTGCCATTTTCTGGGCTTTCAGGACGGCCTCTTTTTTTAACTACCAACCGTCTAAGAATGGGAGAGAATCCCGTTAAGAACACTTGCCCTGTTATAGAAAACGAAATTGGCTGCAAGCGGCTGCTCTGTGGTCACATGATACCTCGCACCTAGGCATATGACGCTTTAGAATGAATTGGCACTTCCAAGTAAAGCACAGGTCATCAATTGCGCCCCTTGTTAAATAGCAGAAGTTCCCAATACAACTTTGTTTTCTATAGTTTCACTTGTAGCATACAGTGTGTAACAGATGATCCACCTTTCTTCGGTTCTGGTAGCAGACGACGCAACGGCGTCTTGTTTCCCGCAGCAAATGACACTCTAGGGCAGACAAACCCTCCCTATTTACTCACGTTAGCAGGCGACGTGTCTGTTAAAGAAAGGTCAGCTCCCTCAGTAGAAGCCTGACGAGATCTCAATCTCACAAAACACCAAAATCGGGCCATTGGTACAACATTTCAAGGTACAAACAGAAGCTGCACAGCACGGCGCCGAAGCGAACTTGCTGCACCTAAAAACAAGCATCTAAGCTGTCCGTCTAAAACCTCTCCAGAGTAGGACAGCACCACGGTCGTTCTTGGCAGCATGCAATGCTTTCCCACAGCATTACGAGAAAGTTTTGTGACCAGTAGCGTATTGAAGGACTCGGTCACTACTGTAATTGTGCATGTGTCACTACGAAGATTAGGGAGCTAACTAAATTGAGCAACTGCACGCATGCCAATCTGGTCAAGCATGCTAACAGAGGGCAGATCAAAAACGTGTATGAGCACATTATCAGGACTTTAGATGAAAAGGAACAGTACAAAATAATACTTACTGCATTTCTGCAAACTTGATGCTCTGAACGAAGGCCGGTCAGGGCCTGGTGCTTGGCCCGGTCGCACACGAGACAAGATGTCCGCCCCAGGCATTTTGCTTGGCCACCCGCCGTTGTTTCATACTCACGTCGAACCACGACAGACGGACGGACGCCACCGTTATTTCGTCATTCTCTTCGATGAACAGTACTCCTCCTCCTCACTGGAATAAAAGGCGTGGTCAGACATGATGTTCATTCAAGTTACTTCACACTGTCAGGTCTTCGCAACCTTTGGCATATATTATAATAACTCCATGGCTATATCCCCATGCACGGCCACAATGAAGCACGACGGCGTCACATTCCGGTATACGCCAAGTAATAAAAGTAGCAGTAAAAGAGAAAAACGGTGCACATTTCGCGTAAAGGTCTGTTTACACTATGCTTTGTAGCTTTTTACTTGCAACGGTTTCATGATACCGAGGTTTCGTGCAAATAGCTTATTTACATCCAGTTTTTCAAGCAATGGCAATGGCGTTTCGATTATACTCCGTTCATTTTTCAGCTGAGACTAGAAGCTCCGCCTTCAACGCAAGCTTTCTGCCCTTGCTAACACAAGTGCGATCACGCAGGCACGCGCAACCAAAGCACTGCAGAAGCCAGCGAGCTCGCACTGAAGGCGGAGATTCTAGTCTCAGCTTAGGGGCGAACGGAGTATACATTCCTTGCATATGACGGCACGCTAGGTAAGGACAGGGCCCTGTGCCATGCCGGTGGTGGACTTCACAACGGGCGGTTGTGCTTACCAAGGCGTAGGATGCCGCTAACTGCCTGGACATACCGTAGAATACCGTGCATCCGCCCATTCCACATTAAGCGCCCACTACCAAATTTGTGAGATCTGAGGAAATACGCACAGTACATTTATATGTAAAATTGATGACCGGACAAGCACCCATCCCCCATTTTTTTTGCGATTGTTTCCAAAGTTTGAGTGCACGCTTGCCCGGTATTTAACGGTACACTGTATTTTCATAGAAGGAACCTAGTTTTGTTTGATGTGAACTCGGAAAAACGAGCCGAGCTTACGAAGATGACTGTTAGCCAGTACGTGCGGAATTTTTCAGCATTGGTGCGATTGCGCTACGAGCAGAAAGTTTCGATATACATCTAAGTTATAATGCAAAAAAAATGTTGTGTCGAAAAAAAAAAAAAAGTTGCGTGCCGCAAAATTTGACGAGCGGCTCTAGGAGTCGCCTGTAGAAAAATTGTTACGACTTTGCGAAGTATGGCAAACAATGCAAGGTTACCGCCATAATCTAAAACCTGATGCAAGGATAAATAAAATAACTGACAAGCGTCTCGCGGACGGCACAAACCGATGCCCCGCCAGCAGCGTCTCGGCGAGCTAGCATGCCTCCACCAACACGGCGCGGTCGCCCCCGGAGACCGCCTTGATAACCGGACACCGCGCGGTGCCAGCCACCAGTGCTAAACCCCCCCCCCACACAAACACACACACACACACACACACACACACACACACACACACTCACTCACTCACTCACTCACGGATTAAGCGCGACGATGGGATGACGAGCTAGCGGGACGGTGAGACGACGCTCTTGACGCCCGACTCCTACTTCTATCTTCTCCCCTCACCCTAACCCAAGTCAGTGACAAATGCGCCAAGCGCGCGTACACGATTGACTCTATTCCCCCCCCCCCCCCCTTAATTTCACTTCAACGCTTACAACAGCACACGGAGGCCGCCGCCGACCGGTCACCGTCTCGCTGGGCTAGCGGCGCGACATTCGTCCATACTCGGCCGGGAGCCCCGAAGGTGCGCTCGAAGCGTGGAAACAGCGCGATGCGACGAAAGGCAAAGGGCATCTACACTACGAACGGGCAGAAGCCGATGCAAAAACGTGCGCGAACGTAAACAGAAAAGTGCCGCCGCCCGCCACTACGAAATAATACGCGGCCGCATCCCTTTCCTGCTGCTCGTAATTTCTTACTTGACGGCTACTCCGTCTTGCGGGACATGCCGACGAAACGATCGTCGGGATACGGCGAAGGGCCGTCAACACCGTCGAGTCAACCACCAGCAAGCGTTGTTGAGCGGAAGTTGGTTCACTAGGCCTACATACGACGAAACCGACAGAACACAAACATCAAAATCAAAGCACAGGCGGTAACTTCGAGCGACTTCTGCCCCGCATAGATTTACATGCAGCGCTTTCACTCGCCACCACGGTCACATACAATTTTTCAACCCTGGAGCCACCGTACCTGAACCATGCCGCGAACCACGCCAACGTCCCGCTCGCCATTTGTGTTTGCTCACCTTGTCCGGCTTTGGATTGGATGCTGGATCGGCTTTCTAGCAAAGTCTATCAACAGCTGGCTCCATGGAGAATAGAAGGGTAGGAGAGGGCATGACGTCGGCCGCGTAGTCTCCACAAGCCATGCTCCCTTGACGCCTCGCCTCTTTCTCAATTTCCTCCTTACCCTCCTCACTTTCCATGCCAACGTGACCACATCACGTGACCGTGGCTAGCCTTCGTCTTGCTATATGCTACTAAAATACACCACAGTCTAGCCTTTGATCTGATAAAACCTACCGGACGGAGCGCGCGCAAGCCTGCAAGGAGCCCTTCTACAATCAACCATCCATCTCACACGGGACATGTCACGCGCACCAATCGCCAGAGAGATCTGCGGTCACGCTGGGCACAAAATCGTTTAAACTTATTATGACTAGGCTTCACCAATATTGCAACGTCAATTGTGACGTCATTATAGGAAATGTCCCATAATGCAATGCGCGGGTCACGAATGAGACGGCACATTGCATTATAGGACGTTTCCCATAACTCAACGCGTGGTTACGCCGACGGCGACGTTGGCGCCGCTGACCCGCGCGTTGCATCATGAGACGCTTCCCATAATGCAATGCGCGGGTCACAAATGAGACGGTGCGTTCCATTATGGGACGTTTTCCATAACGCAACGCGCGGTTACGCCGACGGCGATGTTGGCGTCGCCGTCGCCGACCGCGCGTTGCATCATGGGACGCTTCCCATAATGCAACGCGCGGGACCCTCATGACGTCACACACGCCGTCATTATGGGAAACGTCCCATAATGCGATGCGCGGGTCACAAGTAAGACCCGCGCGTTGCATTATGGGACGTTTCCCATAATGCAACCCGCGGTTACGCCGACGGCGACTGCGACGGCGACTGCGACGGCGATGCCGCTCAAGCCGGAAACGGGCGTCTAAGAGCTGCTCTCTAAAAAATAATAGATGTAAACCAAATTAAATTTTCATTCCACAGCCATGTTTGATACCGTCTTTTTTAACAAAACTGAAATAAGCCTTTGTTAACTGGTTTAAGGATGACGCGGCGTTAATACTAGGCCAAGGATAATATTAGGTGTCATCTTTTAGCATATTGAAGACATATGTCCAACATAATGGTTATTTGTAACCATCATATAGTTTCTATATCAGCGAAAAAGCCATGTCGGTTACATATCAAAACTTGCATGGCTCGAATGGCATGTGAAAGCAGGGAGAAAATGTTGTCGGTCAGTCACCGAAAACTCCGTGGCTGAACTGGCCGGTGATTACAGAAAGAAAACGATATCGGCCAGTCGCCGGAAACTCCATGGCTAGACTGGCCGCTGACTACAGCAAGAAAACGACGTCGGCCAGTCACCGGAAACTCCATGGCTAGACTGGCCAGTGACTACAGCAAGAAAACGATATCGGCCAGTCACCGGAAACTCCATGGCTAGACTGGCCGGTGACTACAGCAAGAAAACGATGTCGGCCAGTCACCGGAAATTCCATGGCTAGACTGGCCAGCGACTACAGCAAGAAAACGATATCGGCCAGTCACCGGAAACTCCACGGCTAGACTGGCCGGTGACTACAGCAAGAAAACGATGTCGGCCGGTATCGGGAACTTTCCGGCCGGCGCTGGCCAGTTTAGACAACGAGTCCCCGATATCGGCCGGGATCGGTTTCTTACCGGCGTCCCTGGCCGGGATCCGCCGTACAGCTCCCGGTACTGGCCGACGTAATCCCAGTATCGGCCGACATGGTGTGCTACCTGGGTCTGCCTGCCTCCCAGTGGGGTCACTGGGGGCAGAGAAAGAAAACGCCGATTCTGAGGAGGGAAACCTCCTCGTCGGATCTGGGCCCACTCTCGTCCATGGGCTCCTCATGCGTCGCCGACGGCCGCCCCTGGGGGGTCGACTGCCGTGACGGCTCACCAGGTCTATTCGGACCAGAGGTGCGGGGTGGCCGGCCCCGACCAGGGGGGGCCTTCCCCTGCTCTGAAGTGGATGCTAGTGAGCCAGCATCCACTCTGGGCTTGGGACCCGGGGCCACTGGCACCGACCCTGTGGGTTTAGGAGGGGACTTCAACGAGAGCCGCAGATCATCCAGAGACGTCTGGGTTCCCGACGATGCCGTTACTGGTCGTGCCGGTCCCCTGCGCACGACCTCGGCATATCCACCCTTTGATAAGAAAGAAAATCGTTTCTTTGCTTCTACGTATGGTATGTTTTCTTTGGCTTTCAGCGTCAGTATTTCTTTTTCTTGTTTTCAAAGAGGGCAGGAACGCGAGTATGAAGGGTGGTTACCTTCGCAGTTCGCACATTTTGGCTCATTGTCACAGTTGTCAGCAACATGTTCTTTGCTTGAGCACTTAGCACATGTGTCGGCCCCCCGACAGCTACGTGACCCATGGCCGAACCGCTGGCACTTGAAGCATCGTTGGGGGTTCGGCACGTAGGGTCGGACTGTGCACTGTAGGTAGCCTGCCTTTACAGTCACAGGGAGAGTGGTGCTGTCAAAGGTTAGGATGATGTGCTTTGTTTTCCGTTCGCTGCCATCACGACGAATATTGATTCGTCGCGCAGCGACAACTCCTTGGCTAGAGAGCCCCTCCACTAACTCTGCGTCTGATGTGTCTAGCAGGTCGTCCTCGGAAATAACTCCTTGGACAGTGTTAAGTTTGCGGTGCGGAGAAACAGTGACTTTCTAGTCCGAAACCGAGTTGAGAGCCAGGAGGGCATCACTCCGCTGTTTTGTACTGGGTTTCACAAGAGTAAGATTTACGAAATCCGTGCTGATGTTTAAAAAGAAGGTTATGACTAAACATATTTCCTCTGTTTCTCTGTTTTTCTCTGTGACATATTCTCACAATCGCTCACGCTTTCCATAGTTCCACGTGACTGGAAAATAGCTAACGTAATACCTGTTCACAAAACTGGTGATCGCCAACTAATAAGTAATTACCGTCCCATCTCTCTCACCAGTGTTCCATCTAAGCTCATGGAGCATATACTTTACTCAAATATAATAAGCTTTCTTGACTGTCATAACCTTCTTTTTAAACATCAGCACGGATTTCGTAAATCTTACTCTTGTGAAACCCAGCTAACCGCCTTCCTTACTGATATTTACTCAAGCTTTGATTCGAATATTCAGACCGACGCCATTTTCATTGACTTCTCCAAAGCATTTGATAAAGTACCCCACCAACGTCTTTTAACAAAGCTTAACGATATTAATATTCATCCCTCTGTTGTTAAGTGGATTTCTGAATTCCTAATTAACCGTAAGCAATATTCCTCCGTTAACAACGTAAAATCTCCCACCTCTACCGTAACGTCAGGTGTCCCCCAGGGAACCGTACTGGGCCCCCTTCTGTTCCTAATCTATATTAATGATCTCCACCTTAATATCGCTTCTTCTGTGCGGCTGTTCGCCGACGATTGTGTCATTTACCGACCCATTCTTTCAAACCATGATCATCATGCTCTCCAGGAAGACCTAGAGTCTGTAATCCATTGGTGTGAAAAATGGCAGATGACATTAAACTTCAATAAATGTAGATCCCTATCAATTTCCCGCAGTTCGCGTGCCACACCATTTTCGTATTACCTCTCTAACACTCAAGTAATAGCATGCTCATCTTATAAGTACCTGGGTGTTCATCTCACCTCTAACCTATCATGGACTACTCACATAACTTCTGTTATTTCTGATACTAACCGTTCTCTCGGATTCTTGCGCCGTAACCTTAAACTTGCTACACCCTCCGTAAAACGACTAGCGTATACTACTCTTATAAGATCGAAATTAGAATACGCCCCATCTATATGGTCCCCATGGCAGTCCTACCTTGCAAATAATCTAGAATCCGTCCAAAACAGAGCCCTTCGTTTTATTTATAACAACTACTCACCATATAGCAGCATATCAGGATTACGCCAATCAGCTAACCTTCATTCACTTTCCCTTCGCCGCCGAGTATCACGCCTTTCTCTCCTCCATCGAATTTTCTATCACAATAGCCACCTTAAAGAATCACTGCTATCACCTCCCCATCATATTTTCCCGCGTCTAGATCACCTATGTAAATTACGTCCAATTCGATCATCAACTGTTTCTCACCAGACTTCCACACTACCATTGGCCATAGAGGATTGGAATTCACTACCTCATAACATCGTTTGTATTAATGATACTACTAAATTTGTTGAAGCCATTACCCTCTTTTTATCTAACCTACCTAGCTAGCTTACAGTGTTATAATTGTGTTTACTGTTCTATTTGTTTTTGTTCTATTGCCACCCCCTTGTATAATGCCCCACGGGCCCTCAAGGAAAATAAATGATGATGATGATCTCTACAAGGAGGTCACCGGATGCCATTTTCTTCGCATGAAAGTTCTGACCAACAACGCCTTCTAGTACCTTGGCTACAAGGAAGGGGGACAGTTTGCCCAGTGGCTTTTCACTTTCAGAACGTAAAACTAGAAATCTCGGAAACTTTTCAGAAACAAGAGACAATTCAAATTGAAACGGTACTTCGGTGCGGGTCCTTTTCAGGGCCCGATCAGTTGGTTTAGTACGAGAACCCATAAAGATGGGAAGGAATTTCAGTGCCCGGGTGCACCGCCCACCACGGAGCCCAACGAGGGGGTAGGTAATGTGCCATAACAAGAAAGGCTTGGCTGACACAATTACTCTACCAGTGCTGCCCGGGCACTATAACCGAGCGTGGATGCAGGGACAGGACCTGTTTCCACTCAAGGTTAGCCCTTGCCGCCTAAGAAGGTGAAAAAGGAAGGAAGAGAGTGCAGAAGAAAGGGGAAAGAGGTGGAAGGAAAAGTGAAAGAAGGAAGAAGAGGGTAGAAGAGGCGACTGACTGAATCATCCTGGTCGGGCGAAGCCAGGACACCCGTCTACGAGAAGCAGGGGTCGAAGCGGTGTATTGCCTCGCCCGGGGGGCCCCGAAGGGTCCAAACATACCCCGGGCTCAGCTCAACCACCAGGGTCCCCTTTTTTCCGGCCACGGGTACGCCACGCACAGCCAGACGTGGGTGGGCGAACCCACATGGCTCGGGGTTCGTAGTGACGCCACTCACCAAGCACCTACCAAAGTAGGTGCCCCCTGCGTGCGGGTATGATGGCCCACGTAGCTGGGGTCCGTGGTGACGCAACTCACCAAGCACCTAGCACCTAAGGTGCAGGCGCCCCCGCAAACAACAACAACAACAAGCTCGTGGCAGCCCTATGGCCGAACCCTTTTCAATAAGAGGGGAAGAGCTTGAAAAATCCACCAATACATGCGTCTATCCGGACAGTCCTGGCACAGTTCAGAACTGCTGTCTCAGTAGATAACAACAAGCAAATGTTGACTGGCACAGCAAGTGCCGGAAGAACGTTGTCCAGGCCTTAACGTGCATAACACTTGGCAGCAATGCGGCAAGCGGCACTGATATTACCGCGCGCCAAGCAGGACTGCGTTTCCCCTTATATTGACCACGATAGTGCATAAATTGCGGAAGCAAAGTATCAACAAAAGGCACATAACAAAACACTCATTGTTGGAAGAACATGATTGTTTTCTACTTCGTTCTGATGCTTTACAACGTTTTTTTTCTGTTTTAATTTAGTTGAAAACGTTTGTACATCTCTTTGAAAGTTGTGCACGTGCGCCGACGAGTGAGGCACACGTGCCCTTCTCTTCCCATTATCGCGTGCATAACAGGATCGTGGAACAGTTATTTACTGTTGCCAGAAATATGAGCTACAACGATCATTATTTTTTTTTTGACGTACCTATCGGTTCCTAAACAACTTGGGTTTAAACTGTTTGATGGAACGTGAAGTTTAGGTCTTATTCCTTTAGCTCGACAATAAAAAAGTGAAAGCCGTTTACAACTCCCTGTAACACCGAATTAGAGCGCAGCACTTGAGGAGGAGGAGGGAAGGGTACTGGGGGGGTGAAGCGACCTGGGGGGTCACGTGACCTGACCTTGGGGGGTCACGCGACGATGCCGATGATGTCATCAGTGACGTAACTGATGACGTCATCAGTGACGATGACGATGCAGACTCCGATGACGTCATCAGCGATGATGACGATGGCGATGGGGATGTCGGTGACGTCATCAGTGACGTCACTGATGACGTCATCTGTGAGGATGACGATGACGATGCGGATGCCGGTGACGTCATCAGTGACGTCACTGATGACGTCAGTCATCCGTGATGATGACGATGACGATGCGGATGCCGGTGAGGTCATCAGTGACGTCACTGATGACGTCATCAATGATGATGACGATGACGATGCGGATGCCGGTAACGTCATCAGTGACGATGTCATCGGGGAGGTCACGCGACCTCAGCGGGGGGTCACGTGACCCTGGGGGTGGTCACGTGACCTCGGGGGTGTCACGTGACTTCGGGGGGGGGGGTCACGTGACCTCGGGGGTCACGTGACTTTGGGTGTCACGTGACCCTGGGGGAGGGGTCACGTGACATCTGGTGGTCACGTGACCTTGGGGTGACCTTTGGGGTCACGTGACGTTGGGATGACCTTGGGGGTCGCGTGACATTGGGGTGACCTTGGTGACGCCGACGCCGCTCAAGCCGGGAACGGGCCCCTCACCGCTCATTCACACTGAAAGCGGATCCGCGTTCGCAAAGCGGTTGCGAACACGGTTGTATAAAGATCCAGTACAATTGCACGCACACTCGATGACATCAAGTGCGCGTGCAATTGTACTGAATATTTATACAACCGCGTTCGCAACCGCTTTGCGAACGCGGATCCGCTTCCAGTGTGAATGAGCGGTAAGAGCTGCGCTCTAAGATACACATATTGGAAAGTTGCGGGGAATTCAGCCACAGAAGAGCACCGGTTTCTGGTGTTACAGCTCATGTTGTCTACGGGGTTGCATGTTCTGCTAGGTGGCACCCACTAGCCATTCACTGTCATGAATGGCTTCGCTAGCGCCATCTAATACGCAAAGCGTTTGTGTTTGAAAAATGACAGAATCGCACTAAGGAAAAGCGTGTGCCTGTGCTCCTGGATGCCACTACAGAGAATTTGCTACAATATTACCACATGTGTCATTCTCCTCTCTAGCGCGATTGGTGGGAAGAGGCGATCAATAAATGTGCCATAGTCTTCACAACGTCCAGCAGGCAGGGGGGCGGACTAAAGAGGATCTTATTGAACAGAGAGGGTGACGGACTGAGTATGACCGTCCTCGGCGTGCTAAAGACATGCCGGCGGAAAGACAGCGACGTTTGACTGGCGGAATATTGCCCTCATAGAAGACAAGCAATGCTGTCGCATTTCGACGTGGCCTGCAGCCAAAACACCGAGAAAAAAAGAAAGCCCCGTTTTCTTTTTTTTTTTTTTGTTTTTTTTTTGTTGAGAAAAATGCACTGTTATTTTGAGCGACACCGTAAAGAATGCAAAACGCTGTGGTCTGAATTCTCAATCTATAGACCGAAAATGAACTGCAGGGCGCATTCACTGGACGCCGTATTTGAGGGCGCTCGTTAGAGCGCATTTTCAGAGCGAGCTCACATTATTCGGCTGACAAGACCGACAATCTTGATGGAGTGGAATGAACGTTGCAAAAAAAAGCTGTGAATGTTTGCCATCAGCAGGCGCTGAGCACTCAATTGGAATAAGGCCCCTGTATAAGAAAGGTAGCGACTTCTCCTCCCTCCTCTCCTTCTTTTTTCTCTCTCGCCCTCGCGCGTCGACGATGGCGCCGCATGGATTGCTCCCAGCTGGGAGACGCTCTCGCTTGGATACAATGCGGCGGAAGGTAGTTTCGCGATTGCATTTCTGTCGCGAGTTCAACAGTTTAGCGCATAATTGACTACACAGACTTCCAATATATCAGCAGAACGACCTTGACGGCCTGGAAAACGCGAACTAGGGCGAACATGGGCACGCGATGCGTGCACGGTCTACGCTACTATGCTACCGAAGGGAGACTGTTTCGCTCCTGCGCGAGCAAAGCCGCCTGCTAGCGCAGCAGCGAACTCTTGTGTGGTGCACAGTGACTTTGGTACGATTGAAGGCAGTGCTTTTGTATTACCACACGCGTGCCCCAGACGCAAAGAAGGGAGATCACACGCTCGTTCTTTCGTCGCTTCGTAAGGGAGGCAAGACGTGACAGGTAAGCACGAAGCGATTGCTGTTTTTTTCTCCCACAACTGACGCACTTTCCTCAAAGCGACTGTACTTCGCCTCACCTTAATATAGACCAACCAAAGAGGCTACAGACATGAGCGGGCAGCTTTGACTCGGGCTCCCGCCGCACGAGCTTTTGAGTTTGATTGGGGTTTTATGGCGCGAGGGCTGCTGAGGCCAAAGAGCGCCAAAAAAGGAAACTATTGCATTGAGGGTAAGCGAGAAGAAAGGACTCTAGTGGTCAGGGTTCAAAATAAAGGAATGAGACATGAATAGGATAATGTCACAAACAAAAATGGACATAAGTGAAAAGCTTTGAAGGTCACGGTCGATGTAGAAGACCAATAGCTTCTAAAAACTTAAAAACCTGCTTGTAAGTTACGAATGGTTCATCATGCAATAACAACATTGGGTGTAAGGGAATGTGCTTTCTGTATAACTGTGCGAAGTGAGATCGGCGTTCCCGTTCATAGAAAGGGCACTCAATTAGAAAATGGAGAACACTTGGAGGTTTGTCACACTGTTCACACAAAGGGGCATCCTTCCCACGGAGCAGGTAGTCATGAGTCAGATGCGTGCGACCAATCCGCAAACGACACACTATTACTTCATAAAACCGTTCTCGCTGTCGGGCGCTTGCCCATTCACCCAGGTTTGGCTTAATAAGATGGAGCTTATTGTAGATTTCTTCATTCCACTCGGCTTGCCATTGGGCTTGTATGCGAGACCTTACAGAAGAGCGGTAGTCCACGTAAGGGATCCCTTTTATGTCTACCTCCCTGCTGACGCATGTGCGAGCAGCACGGTCGGCCCCTCAATGCCTGGGATACCAACATGGCTGGGAATCCTGCAAAAGACAATGGTGCATTGCTTTCTAGCTGCCACAATAACATTCTTCTGACCTTCAACAACAAGGGAGTTCCTCGTAGGCAGCAGTGAAGAGATGGCTCGCAAGGCACTAAGAGAGTCCGTGAAAGCTACTGCCAGCGGTATCCTGTGGCGGGCTATGTGTTCCGTAGCCAGCAGGAGGCCATACAGCTCCGCTGTCAAAATGGTAGCGGCAGTGTTTATCCGCCTTACAACTTCCACTGAAGAGCCAATGACAGAGCAGCCAACAAAGGTCTCATATTTTGTTCCACCTGTATAGAACTTTGTAGGATCTTCATACAATTGAGCCAGTTCATTATATTCTTGCAGAAGCACAGCACTTTGAGTGTTTTTCGTGTTATACTGTGCAAGAGACAGGTTGCAGTGTATGTCAGCGTGCTCCCAAGGTGCTATGATGCCAGGAAATTCTACTACCTGGGATGCCACATCAAATCCGACAGACTCGGCCAAGGTCTTCAGTCGCATACTGAACGGAGGGATCACGCTAGGTTTTGCAAGAAACAGTCGTTCCGAGCGTGTTTCTTGAACAAATTCTCGAGTAGGGTGCTGGAGGACAGATCGGATGCGAAGAGAGTACATCATGCCCAATGCGAATCTACGTCTCTCGAGGCAGCACTCGTTAGCCTTTGCATATAGAATGGGCACAGGCGATGTATGAAACGCACCTGTAGCCAACCGAAGCCCAAGATGATGAATGGGATCCAACATCTTGAGAACAGACTGTCTGGCAGACCCATAAACAAAGCAGCAGTCTAGTCGGGACCGCACCAAAGAGCGATAGATCCGCAGGAGGCACAATCGATCTGAGCCCCAAGACCGGTGCGAGAGAACTTAAAGGATATTGAGAGATTTGTGAGCTCTCAATTTCAGGCTTTTTACATGAGCAATAAAATTCAGTTTACTATCAAACGTAAGACCCAAAAATTTGTGCTGAGGTTGGACACTAACATTACTATTGTAGATTGTAAGGGATGGTTCAAGAAGAATTCCATGTTTGCGGCTGAAGCAAACATATGCAGTCTTCTAAGAGAGAACTTGAACCCATTACTGTCAGCCCACTTAGTAAGCTTGTTTACGCCTATCTGAACCCTGCGTTCACAGACTGAGAGGTTACAGGAGGAAACTGAAGTTTGTAAATCGACGTAAAGAGAGTACTGAACCGACGGAGAGATTACTGAAGCAATGGAGTTCATTTTAACTATAAACAAGGTGACACTTAGCATTCCCCCCTGTCGCACTCCATTTTCCTGCAGAAATTCACGGGAGAGTGTGTTTCCCAGCTGAACTCGAAAGGTGCGCCTGTCTAAATAGCTCTGAATTGCACGAAGCATGCGACCACGTAGTCCGAGGTCCAACAGGTCCCTCAATATGCCAAAGCGCCAAGCCGTGTCGTACGCTTTCTCGAGATCGAAGAACACGGAGAGGCAGTGCTGCCCGTGCGCAAAGGCTTCACGCACAACAGTTTCGAGACAGACCAAGTGGTCGACTGTAGACCTTGATGAACGATAGCCGCACTGAAATTAGTTGAGTACATTACCATGCTCCAAATAGTACATTAGTCTACAATTAATCATTCGTTCCAGTGTCTTACAGAGGCAGCTGGTAAGAGCAATGGGCCTATAACTGGAAACACAAGAAGCATTCTTACCAGCCTTCAAAAGTGGAAGGACATCGGCTACCTTCCAAGATGAAGGGAAATAGCCCTCCTGCCATATGCGGTTATAAAGATATAAAATGACATCGAGTCTAGAAGGATGAAGATGCTGTAGCATTGAATAATGTAAACCATCTGGTCCAGGAACTGAGGGCTTTGTGTTATGAAGAACTGCGAGAAGCTCGTGCAAGCTGAATGTAGCATTATATTCTTCCTGTTCACCTCCTGAGGTTTTCAAGGGATTGCTCTCAGCCTTCAGCTTGCGTCGAAGGAAAGTAGATGAATAATGATGTGAACTGGATATATATTCAAAATGTTCTCCAAAAATATCAGCTTGTTCCTCGAGTGTGTCTGGGCATGTTCCATTCCTAAAAAGCAGAGGGATTTTAAATGCATGATAGGAACCATTGATATTGTGTATTCGATCCCAGACCTCCCTAGGTGAGGTACTGCTATTTATAGTGGAAGCATAGCCTTGCCAACTTTCCCGTTTCGCTTTTCTTCGGACGTAGCGTGCACGGGCCTTCATTTTCCGAAAGGATATGAGGTTATCTCTAGTGGGGTATCGTCTCAGAATACCCCAAGCCCGATTTTGTTTCTTGCGCGTCTCTTCACATTCCGAATTCCACCAGGGCTTTGGCCTCCTAGCAAAAAATTGAGATGTCTGTGGGATGGACAACTTGGCTGCTGTGATCATGCGCTCGGTTAAAAGATGATTGAGTTCGTCAATTGTGAGACTTTCGAGACGAGAATATGCTACAAGCGATGCCTGCTTGAAAAGGCCCCAATCAGCCTTGTCAAGCTTCCAACGAGGTGGACGTGTATGAATTAAAGGAGGGGCTACGCTACAGGTTAAAAGAGTAGGAAAATGATCGCTTCCACGTGGATTGGAATCGACACTCCAGGAAGAATCTGGAAGTAAAATAGCAGAACCAATTGAAAGGTCGATGGAAGTTTATGACAAAGATGATGGACTAAAATAGGTTGGCTGGCCCGTATTAAAAATACAGACTTCGTGTGGTTAAAACTGACTCGAAAATTTTTCCTCTGACATCCTCACTTGTGCTCCCCCATAAAGGGTTGTGACAATTAAAATCGCCCATCAAAAGGAAAGGCTCTGGAAGCTGGTCTAACAGCGAGTTAAAGTCTGAACATTTCAAGGTGAAAGAAGGTGGTAAATATAAAGAGCATACTGTCAGAGCTTTATGGTGCATGATCCGAACTGCCACTGCTTCAATTGGTGTGAACAGTGGAACCTATGTGCAGGGAACGTCTTTCGGGAGGACCACCGCAACTCCACTAGAAGAATTGCCAGAGCCCGGGCGATCCCTGGTAACGTCTCAGAAAATTAGAGCGCCTGGAACTCAATTGAGTCTATTGCAAGCACAGCGCTCGTGGCTTGTATTCCTCCAGAAGATGCTCTACATCGTCCAGGTTTCTTAGAAGGCCACGGCAGTTCCACTGTACGAGTATTGAAGCCAATTTAGGGACAAAAACCGGAGCACATGGAAAGGTGAGTCAGTTTGTTACACTTCGGAGGAATTACGGGTTTTTTTATTTTTGTTTCTTAGTAGTCTCCCACTCCATCTCATCCTGGTCAGAACCCGGAGTTGACGAGGGGGCAGACAAGGCAGCGCTAGTGTTTTCCTGAACCTTGCAGGCAGACTTGCCTGCCGGCTTGGGAGGGTCCGTGCCGCGAGGCCCCGATCCGCGGCCACGACCAGAACTGGGTGGAAGGGTGGTTGATGAACTGGGGAGGGGTTCTACCCCATCTACCTGTTCCACCTCGTTTCCCCACAAGGGAGCTGCATGCGACCCACGCAGCTTCTTGGTTCCTGGCTGTGTCTCTAGAGACTGAGGCTGAGGTACTTGCTTTTTCTCCTCCATAGGAGTGTGGCCTGTGTTTACAGGTACAGCCAGTGCTGGCCTCTCCTGAGCAGAGGAGTCAGCTGGAGCGCCCTCTCCGCAAGAAGGGTGAGCCCGCTGACCCCTTGCCACCGTCTTGAAAGGGAGGGCGGGCACGGCTATCACCGGCCCGTCCTTGCCCAGGGGAGCAGCATGCTGCCTGTTGTGGGGATGGAGCCCTTCGGTCGGCAACCAAGATCTCAGGAGAGACCTGAGCGGCCTTTGTCTCCGAGGGTGGTGCAGGGCCCCTGCGCACCACCTCGGCATAACCTCCCTTAGAAAGGAAGGAAAAGCGCTTTTTTGCATCTGCGTATGACAGGTTTTCTTTAACCTTAACTGCGAGGATGTCCTTCTCTTGCTTCCAGAGGGGGCAGCTTCGGTTGTAGGCAGGATGTGGTCCTCTGCAATTTGCGCAGTGTGCCTCTGCCTCGCAACCATCAGACACGTAACCCTCATTTCCACACCTGGCACATGTCTCCTTCCCACGACAGCTGCGTGATCCGTGGCCAAAGCGCTGGCAACGGAAACACAGCTGGGGGTTGGGGATGTATGGGCGGATGCGACAGTTGAGGTAATCGGCTTTGACCGTCTCCGGGAGTGCCTGTCTTTCAAAGGTGAGGATAACATGTTTTGAAGAGATATTTTCACCATTCTTGCGGAACACTATACGTCTGACATCGGCGACACCTGAACTTTTTAGTCCCTCAAGAAGTTCATCTTCACTGGTGTAAAGAAAGGCTTCTTCAGACAGGACACCACGGACCGTGTTTAGTGTACGGTGAGGGCTCACCGGCACCTCCACGTCCACATTGTTGGTCAGTCTGAGAAGCGCTTCGCTTTGCTTTTTAGTGTTCACTTCAACAAGGTCTTCCGAGTGCAGTTTCTTGGCCTTGTAAGAAAATCCAACAAGGTTTTCTAGCACTTTGGCGACAATAAAAGGTGACATCTTAGCTACAGGTTTTTCCTCGTCATGTGAGTGAATAACAAAAAACTTTGAAAATGTTTCGACAGTTTCTTTTTCAATGGTCTGTGGTTCTGGACGCTGCGTCTTAGAGGTTCGCCCCGAACAGGGTTTAGGGTTTGCGGAAGCCATGAAAGGCGGAGGATGTTCAGAAACTGTGGCGCACCACCCACCGCCGAGCTCAACAAGGGGGTAGGTAGCACACCATAGAAGGTATGGCTTGGCTGGGTATGCTACACTACCAGTGCTACCAAGTAACTATAACCAAGTGTGGTTCGAGAAAGGTATCTGTCTCCACCCAAGGTTAGCCCTTGCCGCCAAAGAAGGTGAGATTGAAAAAGAGAAGAGCAGAGAAAGGAGAAAGAAGGGAGGGGATAGTAGAAGAAAAGGCGACTGGCTGAATCATTTTTTTGGTCGGGCCAAGCCAGGACACCCATCTATGAGAAGCGGGGGCCGAAGTGGTGTATTGCCTCGCCCGGGGGGCCCCGAAGGGTCCAAACCTACCCCGGGCTCGGCTCAACCACCAGGATGCCCTTGTCCCCAGACACGGAAAAGCCACGCACAGTCAGACGTGAGCGGGCGAACCCGCATGGCTCGGAGTCCGTGGAGACGCCACTCTCCAAACACCTGCTTTCACAGGTGCCCCCTGCGGGGCCGCTGCACGAGCGTTCGCGCAACCGACGCGCGGTCGAACGTAAGGAGCCTCCACTTGTAAAGTTTGCGCTTAGTTCATGTTAAGCGGAGATTTCTGTGGTGTAGATACTAATAAAAAATATGTTTCCCTTTTTAACGATACCCGTCCTTGGCGTTCGCAACGCGTCTTAATAGTTGCGCAAAAACGATCTAGTAACATTTGACCCCTATTGCTGCAAATGCGCGGCTGGGAGCCTTCATCCTCTCCTCGGCATAACGAAATCGGAATATTCTGCGTAAAAGAATATTAGTAGAACGAGCGAAAACCCAAACTATCCGCTAACACCTAAAACTTTTCAAAGCTTTATGGTTTAGAAAATTTCTTGTGATGCCTTGTGTGTACATTGTTTTTACCAGACATTGTCAGTTTACCCAGCTCATTACAAAGACTTTGTAAGCTTACTTGGCCTATTTGAGGCAGGGCATTATCTCTTCACAGCAGTGAACCCTTTATGGGACTGTCGTTTCCCCAACTAAAATACTCTCGTTTTATTCATCAAGCGATGACATGGAACAATCTTGGCTCTTGAAAGCATTTCTTTATTACTGCAAATAACCGCCACATAGGCCTTCAAGTTCTGCTGCCAGTGACTAAAAAAAACTAAAGAAAAAAAGACTAAAACTAAAATTAAGTCACAGGTAATGCATATTTTTATTCTACAACACACCAATTCACAAGGACTGGCACAAGGCCACTTTTCACTGAGTTGCTTCGCTGTACTCAGACCGCTTGTGAGGGCCTGAGTCACAATTCAAAGAGGATTATACGAATCCTGTTACAATCTAATTTGTGCCATTTCAAGTGATCGCACTGTAGCACAGCGAAGAACAACTGTGTGAAGCAGCCTGTCTATGTAGTCGTCTACAAGCTCCACATCCAGGCCAGCACTAGCTTTTGCTTTTGATAACAAACAGATTGCACAGCGAAATGATAGCAGACGGCGACAGGTGTGTGCTAAAGACGGAGCTTCTGCTTCTACTGCACTCACTGACGAGGTACATGAAAACATCAAGGCACGTATACTAGAAGCTGAATCTCAGCCATGGCACAGTGAATGACTAGCTTGCACAAAAGTCAAAGGCGATACATAAAAATATTCAGGCACGGATACTAGAAGGTGAATCTAAGCTATGATAAAGTTAATGACTAGCTTCCACAAAAGGCGACAGTGAGATACATAAAAATATTAAGGCACAGACTCCAAAAGTTGAATTTCAACTATCAGAAGGTAAACGACTAGCTTGCACGAAAATCAACGGACATATACAAAATATTCTAAGAATAAAGGCTGAAACTCGTATCACAAAGTGAGTGACTATCTTGCACTAAAGTCAACGGCGAGGTACATAAAAGTATTAAAGCATGCAGATACTAGAAGTGGGATCCCAGCTACCAGAAAGTGAATTACAAGCTTGCACAAAAGTCAACAGTAAGATATATAAAAATATTAAGGCACGGATACTAGAAGCTGAACCCCAGATATATATATCACAAAGTACATGACTAGATTACACAAAATTCAACGGCGAGATGCATAAAATTATTAAGGCACAAATCCTAAAACTTGAATCGTGGCTATCACAATAAATTAATAGCTTGCACACGGCGAGATAAGTAAAAATATTGAGGCGCGCGCACACACACACACACTAAAACCTTCCGGCGAGCTGTGTCCCGCTTGTCAGATGGAATGCTGAAGAACTTGAAGCATTTCTTGCCGTCGATGTTACAGTTGCTGCACCCGAAAGCGCAGTCCCCGTCAAAGCTCACGAACTAACGCCAAGCGAAAACCGGAACTATGTGAAGCTTGCGTGCGAAGTGCAGACATGGCATGCTGAAGAACTTGCCATCGCTGCGACGGTTGTTGCACCAGTTGCCTCCGAAATCGCAGCAGCCCGTCAGAGGTTACGAACTGTCGCCGAGCGAAAAGCGGAGCTGTGATGCTGCCGTGCGAAGCCCAGACCCCCAAACCAATCTCTCCAGACGCGCCATGTGCTGCCGCATTCATACTGGCGGTTTGACCGCATTTGCGAATGCTCTTGCTTAAATACTTATTACAAATCCACCCGCATTTGATGGCGACAACGAGCGGAACCGCATGGCTGTTGCGATTCAACTTATTCAAACGCCAGTCTGAATGCAGCAGCTTACCCAGGCAGTTAGAAGCCGACGGTGTCTGGCGCGCCAAGTGACCAGAGCGAAAATGGCGCCGAGGGGCCTAAAAGCAAAAACAACCAAAACAAAAGCGGTGCGCAGCGAGCTCCGCCTGGTGGACCACATTCGTCCAATGAGAGGAGCGGGCGGGATTCTTCAACAGATGTCGCTACCTTTCAGTATAGAGGGACCTTAAAGGGATACTGCAACGAAATTTCGGCGCTCATTTTTTGGTTTATATGTGTTCAAAAAAGCAGCATCACATCGAACATACTAATATCTTGTTAAAAAAGTCACGAAAAGGAATTTTAAATCGAATAAAACGATTAGCAAAGTGCACCTGGTGGATTTCGCTAACTCTTCGCTTGTAATGCCTGTCTACGAACCTTGACAGCTAGTGACGGAGGTTGTCTCGCCTTCGGCCACGACGAGAGAAGAGGGGCAGGAGGAACACTCCTCTTCCCGAAAATGCCTTTTGTGTGTCGCAGAAGTCGCTATTGTCCTCCCACAAGATTACAGAAGATTAACCCGTCGCTCAAAATTCGTACAAAAGCAGCCGCTTCAGTGGCTGGAACGACTAGGCCATCCTCTCGACGTCAGCCTCGCCGTAGCTTTGCTCGTCTTGAGACGACCTACGTCACGATTGCGTTGGATGTCACGTGGTCTCCGCTGGGCCTTCTCCGAGCGCTTGCCAGAGTGGGCCGTCTATAACGAAAAATACAGCCACCAGGCTCAAAATACAAGCGTGCGATTGTCATTTACGGATATTGTGGATCATATTCAACCTATTTTTGAACACGACGGGAATATTTTAAATTTCGTTGAAGTATCCCTTTAAATTGGAAATTGAAACGAAAAACTTTTTTCTGCCAAATCAGTAGCAGTCAAGTTTGGTATCTCTGAACCGAAAATATTTCAGATGTTATTTTAAAAAATGTTTTTTTGGAGCAATTTTATTATTTCAAATTCCATTTGATCTCAAAAAATTACATTTAGTATTTTTCACATTACAATACGAAATACATTCATGAACTGTTGATGCTGTAAGATATTTTATAAAAAAAATAAAAGCCGTTTACAACTCCCTATAACGCCGAATTAGAGCGCAGCTCTTTAGTAAGAGTTGCGCTACTCCCCCCTCCGAGCGGCGTCGGCGTAACCGTGAGGTCATGTGACCCTCGTGACGTTGCGTGACCCTCGTGACCTCACAAGGGTCACGTGACGTCGCCGGGGTCACGTGACGTCACCGGGGTCGCGTGACTTTACACTCTAAGAAAAAAGGGTGTATAAGGGTACTCCCCTCAGGGGAGTTAGACCGTGTCCCATATGTGACTCCCCTGGGGTGTTTGTGGTATCCTCTCAAGTGGGGGATTTTAAGTACTCCCCAGAAATACGGGATCACTTAGCACCCCCCTCAAAGTCCACGGGACTCAACCGACGCCCCTTACTTCGGGTGCTGTTTGGCGCCCTCTGTTACATTCAGGTACTTATGTTACACCCCTAATTAGATGAATTTTTTGCAACCACTTTCAACTCTCAGGGAGTCAACGGATCCCTTCTGAATAGGTGCTTTTTGACGCCTTGTGTTACACCCAGGTACTCATGTGACACCTGTAAATTCAGGCATTATTTAGTACCGCTTAGAACTCTCAGGGAATCACTTGATCCCCCTAAATCGGGTGCTTTTTGGTGCCCTTTTTTACACCTAGAGACTCGCGTGATCCCCATAATTGCGAGTGCCGTCGGACACTATACACAACCCCCGAGGTTTTCCGCGACTCCCCACTTTTGGGGTTGCTTTTGTACACAGGGGTCTCGCGGAGCTCCAAATAGTAAGGGCACTTTTTCAGACCCCGAGACTCAGCTAACTGGCTTGTTCAGGTGTGCTGGAGGGGCGATTCCTGAGGTCAGCTGTCACACGAGAGAGTTCTGAATTCTTTGCGTGTCAAGTTCCTGAAGAAGGCACTTCAAGGAGGTTTCAGAGATAAGCGAATAAGACTCACGGGCAATGTGCCGGTATCAAAATTTAACTAAAACCTTTAGAAACACACAATCCAGACATCTAAAAAAAAGTCCTGCCAGTCATGTTGTCAACCACATTTTTATTGTAAAATCAAGAAACTTGAGAAAGGTCAAAACCTTAAAAAAATAGTAATTAGTAAAAGCTGGTAACCTGCCAAGAAGCTTCAGGGCAATCCTTTCCAGTGGTGTTTGTTTCAGCCCGATCGTGCGCTCAAAGAGAGCCAAGGTGGACTTGATCCCTGTAGCATATTTAATATCAAAAGTCCAATAGATCATGAGGCTGAAGCCATGGAGAAGGTCACCAACATCCACCGACAGGTCCTCCACCTGGACCTGGACAGCTGCAGAATAGAAGACGTCCTCTGTAGAGAATAGGACCGTCGGATGAGTTTATCTTTCTCCTGGAACCTGCAATATAATAAAGTACCACAATTTAAAAAAAGTATGCAAACATGGGTCATGATTATACGTTCTATTATTTTTCATATTTAGATATAATAATCAGAGATTGCCTGTTTTCGTATGTGTGTGAGTGCATAATTTTTCTTTTAATGTCACGTAATGATTTCGATGTTCGCTGCCATTAACTTTGCATAGACTTTTGAGGCTTTTCACGAAATGGGTACATATCACAAGATGAAGTGAACAAGTAGTGTTTAAATTATTTTAACATAAATGTGACCTTCATGTCCCTAATACGAATCGGGCAAATGTTTAGGTGATGCATATAATTCGAATATGAATTTAGCTCTATTTGACCCAATTAGTGCGACGCCAATTCTCGAAACGCCGCACAAGATTTGGTCATGTACTAAGCTAGATAACTGGGCCAGTTAAACTTCGTAATTTGTCAGGGCTCACAAGGAACCCTGCCGGGCACGCGCAGGAAAAAGAAATATTGTCCTGCGCAGATCGCGTTTTCGATTTAAACCGTGTTATGAGCTGCGTCATTCGCTTGGAGCGCTCTGTGGATCAAAGTGATTAGCACACCGCGCATTCTGTGAGGACGTCGACACGGGTTTCGCTCTATTTTTGTGATTGGTAGGATTTCTTGATCGGTTGCTTTAGCTCCTCTGCGGATGTTTCAGGGATAGCGAGGCGTCCTCAAACGCCTGGCGAGAGTCCGTTTAGCGCATAATCAAAGCAGTTCGCTATCGCCGGAGAATATGAAGGAACCTCTTTGCCTCCGTGGCTGGAGTAATAAATTGTGAGTGTGATTGCCTTTTGGCTGATATCAACTACACATCAAGGTTGATTTAAAATCCTGAATTTTATACTGTGCCGTTTATAACAATATTCAGCGAAAGCAAAATATATCATTTTGTATTTTTTATTATATTATTTATCGTAATAAGCGAAGCCGATTAATCAATTAATTAACACAATAAGAAAATTCATTCGTGTTAACATTTTTTTACCGACGTTTAGCCTTACTAGTAACCAAGCGATTGAGATGCTTTGAAAGACTAATACATGAATGGTTTACTGAACTTCCCCTGAGAGAGTGGAGTAAGAATTTTCTAGAAAAGGGCCAATATCTATGTTAGTATTACGGTATTTACCATTTGTCAACTTAAATAAATATTCCGGGAATATTCCTGCTTGCAACATGAGCTCGTCAATTTTGGCAGGCCGTTTATTATGCGACTTTTGTTTTTCGAACACGAGTTATTCGACTATAACACCAGTCGACTGCAGACTATTCCAATGGCCTTAAATATAATTTTACGGAATCAATACGCTTTAAGCAATTTTCACTAAGAGAAATATGAAGAGCCACATCTTACCTGAATCATCAGTCTCGTTGACGAGCTCCTTGAGGGCCGATTCTAAAAACGTTTGGCGTGCTCCTTTCTCTGTTCGACTGCCACCAAAAACGATAATTTTTGTAGATGTCTTGTAAGTCACGAACAAAGTGACACTTGCGCACGCCGTTGAAGGTTAAAGGGGCAGTGCAACGATTTTCAGACTTTGGCCAGTTAAGTGCGGAAGTTAATCTGCGCCACCTATGGAACGAAAAACCGAAAGCCGTATTTTCTTGCGAGCGCTAGTTCTTATTTAAAAAAATTAAACAAATCGAAGGTCGAAGTGCCTCTCAACTCTCCACGCCGATTTTCGAGTGACGTCTCTGGGGGTTCACGTGGTTTCCCCTTGGGCCCTCTCTTCAGAAACCCCAGCCGCTTCCTCCGCGATTGTGGACTTTCAAAGGATTAGCCTCGTCGAAGGTCGCGGCGAGCGATGGACAGAAAGGACGGTTCTCTATGGGGCTGACAGCGAGTGTAGCAGCGGAGGGGGACAGGGTTTGTTGACTTCCGCGTATCCCCCAGAGACGCCGTCATTTTAGTTCCCGTAGCCGCCACCGGCGGCTGCAGATCGGCAAATAATTCGTTTTTTGCCTTGCGATTACGCAGCAGAATAGCCGTTTTTTTTTGGGGAAAGGTGACGCGTTTTTGGTCACTTGGGCTTGTATGAACAATACAAAAAATGCAAACTGGCAATTCTTTCAACATTAAAACCGTTGCACTGCCCCTTTAAACGGGAGGAGGAAGCAGACGGATTGCTGGTGAGGAGAGGAGGGAATATCCCCTCTCTCCACCATTCCGCCTGTTTGCATCTCCCCATCATATTTTTCCCTCGCCCTGAACTTTTAACCACTAGTTGTTTTTTTTATTTTTTATAACATATTGTTTTTTTGTTTTGTTTTTACGACACCCAAAGTCGTACCACGTCGCCGGTGACGCCATACGGCCGGGTACGGGATGATACGGCTGTGAACCGGACTTTAGAGGAAAGTCAATGCTCATCCAAGGGCAGAAGGGAACAACAAACCTGTCAAATCCGTCCTTCACCTAGCTTAGCGAAATCGGGTTGGAGGACGTATGGAATTATAGAGGAGCGGCCGGGTGCTGGCGCACCTGCCTCTATTGTGAGCGTACGCTGGGAAAGCTTCAGCGAAAACATTTTAGAGCCTCGGGAGAAATCACCTTGACGTTAGTTTTCATAATTACTTCGTCTTCTTTGGGCCGCGCTCTGTATTCTCTATCGTGATTTTATGGGAGAGCAGAGCAATTAATAAAACAGTGACCAGGCTTGTTCTGACGTCCTGTATATGGAACCACGTCTTGTGTATAAAAAAGAAAAAAAAAGAAGAAAAAACTTCTGCCTCGAGAAACGAATATTTATGGAAGTTTTTAAAATTATTTCTAGCTTCTCACTTTAAGTCGTACTATTGCTTATGAAATTAAAAAAAAAGGTTGTGAATTTTGTAGAATTACTGAGTTAGATCTCAGCCTCTGCCCGATTGGATTCGAATTATCATCATAGAGGAGTCTGATAAAGGGGCCATAAAACTGTTCTCCTACTATCGTCAGATACCTCCAGTTTATAACCTGTAAAACATTTATTAGCGTTTCTGGCCACGCACGAGTAGTTGCAGAAAATGTTGAATAAAAACAACTTGCTCTTGCACTTTGAACAGAAAAAGCGGCCACGAGTTTGAGACTATGAGCTGTGTTGTCTGTTTTTTTCTATTCTCTCCATCCCAGGGTTGACAAATACAGCATGTTCTTTTCCAACCAGCTCACCTGCCCTATGTATTTCTTGCAGATGGTGTGCCGCGAATGATCATTACAGCAATGCGCAGCGGTTGTCAATGAACGCTGCACGCGCCGCACTCCGCACTCCGTACGCACTCCCCACTCCGTGCCTTTGGCTGTTCCTGCCGTCACTGCAGTGATTGGGCTCGAGCCAAAATTTGAATGTCCCTCAAGGCATCGACTGCGGCTAAGCCCAAGTGCAGTGCCAACGCTGTGCTCAAGTCCAACACATGAACCCCATTCAAATATCAGTCACGACAGTTCAGAAGGTATACCCGAGGTATATCAACATCGTGTTTTCCCGAAACTACGTCAGCAAGCTTTGCGTAGGAGCGAGTGCAAGAGAAGTTCGCTTGTACTTTTGAAACTATACGAAGAAAAAAAAAAACGCACCGTTCAGAGGTACCGTATGTGAGAATAGAGTTCACATACTTCTTTCTGTCAGCATTCTTCTTGAAGTGCTTAATCTTTAAGTTCAGTATCGTTTCATGGCAAAATTTATTATTATTGCAAGATGAACGTTAAGATCCCACGTTAGCTTCCGCACTGCGGTGGCAAAGATGTCCGTCTACAGTAGGGACAGTTTCAATCCAGAACAACTTTTCACTGCCTAGACCTCAGAGAAAATATGTCCTTTTGAGTTGGTGACATGTCAAATAGAGTGCATTGTAGCAAACACCCGAAAACATAAACTGAATTTTTTCAACTTGATCACGGTGTTGTTTTTGTTTTGTTTTTGGAGCATGTGTTTCGAACTTTCGATGAATGCGTGGGACTCCTAGATTGCTGTAAAACAAGCATCTGAATAGCCCGTCATCGCACTAAAGCGAAATGTTCTAAAAATAATGGCGTAAAGTACGCAGGAAACATTATGTCATCCAAATTGTCTGCTTTCAGCGGACACATAAGAAGCCTTGTTTCTTATAATGAACGCCGCGTAAATATTATGATATTTCCTGTCTCTTATGACAGCTTATACCACCAGAAATAATAGCTGAAGCTAAAGTATTAGAGACAGTGTATGAAACTCACAAGTCGCACAAAATTAGGTGATTTCATTTGTATTTTAACATGGTTGTTTATGAGGTCCTTTGAGAGGCAGGAAAAAAAGTATGGGACGGCCCAGCACCTTAAATGAAATAACAGTCAATATAGTGCCCACAAGCAGTGCCCATAATGGACGTAGTGACGTTGATCGGCCGCTACAGGCTGCATCTCTCCAAAAGCAGTTGTCAAAAAATTTGAGCTTGACCCTCTGAGCGGGTGCTGGACAGATGCACGGTGCATAAGCTGCATTGTTCATACAGGCTGGAGGGCCCCTCGCGCGTTCCCCCCAAGCGACGGGAGAATACAAGTCTGAGCCGAACGCTCACTCAGCGGTCGGGTGTGTCAGCCGAGCGCTGCGCCATTTTTGTTGTCCCCATCGGTATAGTTCTAAAATAAGCCACTTGGGAAAATACCTGCATTATTATTTGCCCACACGGTCATTATGTCGTGGTTGTAAACACATATGACCTCGAAATATCTTATCTGAGTCAAGAGGTGTCCTCACTAAACAGGACAGTCTTCAACTTTCGTCAGGATTTTTTTTTTTTTTTGCTCTCCGCTAGTGCGTACGCAAAGCGGAACGACGTCCAGGGAGCACATTTGCATGCGCTCCCATGAAGCTTGAAGTCTTTTATGGCAGAAGTCAAAATAAATTGTATTCTGTGTCGACATTTTTTTTTACGCGAGACAGCAAATCCCAATAAATATGACATGTAAAACTTTTTTTTTTTTGCTTCGGGAAGATGTTATTGCTCGAGCAGTTGTAGTAGATTGGTGTTTTAGGGCGCAAAAGCAACATCGCTTGAGAGTTTGAGCAATTCAGGCAAATGTTGTCTGTGCACAAAGCCTCCAACCTAGAAATAACTGGTGCAACCTGACCGAAAGCGAGGTTCGGGGATTTTCAGGACGAAACAATACTCTCATTTGAAAGGAGAAGAAAGAAGCGTCCCAGAACGACCTCGGGGGTCAAAGATAGCCAACAATAAGCACAAAGGGATGTTGGGGGTCACTGCAGCTCAATAGAGCCAATGGGATCTAGCTTTCATAATCGAGGGAGTGCCCGCGCTCGCTTGAACACGTACTTACATATTTATCTCTTGAACTGGCAATTGTATAAAATGGTCTGCTGTGGAATACGTCCACAACTGTTGATACCATTGCAATTTTTAATATTTAAAAATAATCATATTTTCTATCTTGGTCGCAACACCACAGCAAAGAGTTTGCCCGTTGTCGAGGCCAAACTTAGTGAAGGGTTCCTAGTTAGTGTGACTTAGGGATTATTCATAAGCAGCCTGCTCCCCGACTTGATGAGGAAGGGCGTTCTGTTAACGTTATAATATTGAACGGGGCGCAGAAAAAATGGTGGCCGGACATGAACGCCAGAGAATCTGGGAAAACTGAACTTGCGGGGCTCAGGCCCTTTGTTTCTCCTGGGAAATGCTCGCCTGCAGGCCACCTTCTATCGTCGAGGAGCGCCTTCCCTGTGCTGCATGCCGCGCACCCTACGTTGTAAACCTTTTTCCTAGCCATGACTCATCAAAAACTTAGAGAGACAAGCCCTAACAGACCCCGGAATCGTGAAGCAAAAAATAAAAAAACACAACCATGCAAAAAAAAAAAAAGTAATGTTTTCCATTTTGGACACTTTATTACCTAAAAATGGCCCCATCCGCAACTTTAGAGTTGCTCGTGCACACGTTTAGCTATTTCAGAGGTCGTTGTATTGGTCTTGACATTCCTTTTATGCTCATTTAATCTGTCGTAAATGCGTCTTTATGCTTGACCTACATACGTAGACCCACAAGCTAGAAATATTTCATACACTACACTGTTCTTGCAACAAACTGATTTTTCAAGGTGAGCCTTTTGCACTCATTCGTAGCCGCGTGGAATGGCGTCATCCTGTTCTACTTGAAAACCGAAATAGACACAGGTATTTACACCAAAGTCATTCGCATAAAAACAGGCGCACAGGTTTAACCTGTTTGTCTGGGTTCTGTAAATAGTACTTTTAACGTCGAGCCCCCTTCCATCTTCCCTTTTGTGTCTGAGCGTGTCTGTGTGTTCGGATTCTTTCACCACAGCATCATAGGGAATGGTTTTGTGCGCCTCATGCAGATGGCGTCAGGAAAACTCACCCAGATGCACCCAGATAGCCGTCACACCGGCCGCCGCGCGTGGTTTAAAGACCCGAGATATTACCGTTTTTTCCTTTGCATTTTACGAAACGAAATTGCAATATTTATTTTAAAAAATAGACGTGATTTTATCTTTTTTTTTTTAAATAAACGATACAAAAATTACAAGTTACAAATTCCTTCAGCATTAAAATCATTGCATCGCCCCTTTCAATATTCTTGTTTTCGATCCACCGCCCAGCCCGTCTCACGTTGTATTGTTACCTCTATTCTGTCAGATCTCCCGTGTGACAGGGACGTAATAAACGAAAACGACCTAAAATCCGTTCGCAGTCTACGCCAGGGCCGTAAGCTTGTCGAAACTGGAACACACAAAATGAAATTTACGGAATGGCGTCTCGGCCCATCAGGCAGTGCGCCAGAGCCGTACATGAAGCAGTCAAGAAACTTCTCAAACTGACAAAATGAAAAAAAAAAGATGGCTCACAGAAATTTTTATTTCAAAATATCCTAACGCGAACAGAAGGGTCATCATACCAAGTGAAAATTTCTGACGATGTCCTGACTCCCCAGCACTAGTAACTTCGGTTGAGCGAGTTAGGGCGCTGTGTAACAAAAACTTTGTGGAAAGTTGTGCCTCGAATGAGTATGTTCGCGGGCTTTCTATTTCGCAATTTATTTGTACGATATATAAAGCGCGGCATAAATTTAATATTGGTTGAGCGTTGAGAGTTTGCAAAGACGTTGTGCCCGCGGAACTTCAAATCTAGAATAAATAATGTCTTCACACTTTCTCCGCGATTTTATTTTTTGCTATACACGAACTCAACTCTCCTACGTCACGCCGCGGTGGTGGCGCGTCGGTCGCACTTCCGGTCTGGGGTGGTGGGCAGAAGTCGCGGTGCGAGACATGCATTCCTGCGTTCTTTTGGGAGAAACCAGACAAAAAACCTGCCTTCTTGTCAAGATGCTGCGACGGGGCTGTACCAAGAGAGTCTGGAAAGGTTTGAAGATCAGTTTTCATGTGTTCCTGCCCCCTCCGTTCGTCCGAGGACGTGGATAGTAGCCATGACAAGGGCAAACCAGACGCTGTCTAACTACGATTGCTTGTCCGGGCAACACTTTGTGCTCGCCAGATGTAGTTGTTGTGTTTCAACATGATCGAGAAAAAACCGCCAAGTTGTCCGGACCACCCGCGGGTTCAGTGCGTCTTCAAATTCACACGGCCGCCTGTTCGAACTCTCATCTGCTCTTTCGAACTTGTCTGCTTTTTGTCGTCTGCTCGGTAAAACAAAACCGGCCCGTAGACCAGCTTTGACCCAGTGATAGAAATAAGAAGTAATTGCAGGCCTCAAAAGACTTAAGTTGACTCGGCGTAAACAGTAGATACAAGATGTTGACCATTGGTACCAGTGGCCATCACCGACTTGTTAGGCTTGGTCTGTTCCCGCTCCCGATTTTCAGTATCGACGTCGATCATCGCTGCTAACTTCTACACTTTTGCAGCATGAGTGACGTTGCGACCGGAAGTAGCTAGAAGAATCTCATCATGGTTTTGGCGTCCATTCTGCGGCGTTCATGCGACTGAATCGCCGCACGTCAAATTATTTACGCAAAATTTAGCGGCGTAACGAACCTTGATAATTTCGCTCAGGTGATTAGAGTGGTAAGACATTGCTATGAGGACGTAGAATCGACAACTCCAACACGGAAAAGAGTATGCAGACTCACACAAACGCCGACAACGTGATATTCCAATGGTTTGTTGACGCGGGACGCGGTGCTTCTTGCCCGCACTCCATTGCACATCCCTTCGAACTGTCGTCTGCTCTTTCAAACTTGTCTGCTTTTTGTCGTCAGCTCGTTCAAGCGACAGCGGCCCGTAAACCAAACGTTGACCCGGTGATTGCGATAAGAAGTAAGTGCTGGCCTCAAAACACTTTTGAAGGTTGGTTGGGGTAAGTAGGCTAAGTGTAGACACTACATACAAGAAGTGGTTGATCATTACCAGTTGCCGTCACCGACTTGCAATGCCCGATTCTACTTGCGGTTTTCAGTATCGACGTCCACCATCTCAGTTACGGTCCACGCTTTTGCAGCCCGAGCGACGTCGCGACTGAAAATAGCGAGATGAATCTCATCGTGGGAGTCAGGCTTTAGCGCCCATTCTGCGGCGTCCACGTGAAATGAATCGCCGCACGTCACATTATTCACGCAAAGTTTTGCGGTGTAACGAGCCTCGTTAATTTTGCTGAAGCCGCTCAAGTAGTCAGACATTGTTAGGAGAACGTAGAACCAACAATTTCAACGTGAAAAAGAGCACGTGGACTCACACCGACGTCGACAACAACGCAATTCAATGGTTTGTTTATGGCAGCAAGGCATGTAGTTGGGCTAGTTGGTGGTACACACTGATTGGAGGGAACAGCGCAAAAAGGACGTAGGACGAGGTCGAAGAAACACACAGACAGGGCGCTGTTCCGCCCTGTCTGTGTGTTTCTTCGACCTCGTCCTACGTCCTTTTTGCGCTGTTCCCTCCAAACAGTTTGTTTATGGGCGACGGCGAGCTTCTTGCCCACCGTCCACCGCGCATGCGCGGCGCCGGTGGCGTCCGCTAGGGGCGCTCCGGTTTGTTCTGAAACATGAGTTGGGGTATATATTTCCTATGTTAAAAGCTTTTCGGTCGCCAGCGCGTGCAGCTGACTAAATTGGTTGTCACCGGGCTGCACCTTTCAGTGTCTCCCACCGCTAAACATATTAATGGCGAGATATTTTTATTTTCGTTTTAGCTACCCAGATTGTCTCACATTGGTTTGTGTCCTCTATCTTATCGGATCAGACCCGCGACAAAAACTTTTCTATCAGAAGCGTAAACAAAACCGATCTAAACCTCCTTTGAAGGTTACATGCTCAATCGCAAGCTTGTAAAAACTCGAACTCGCATAATGTAAGCCACGGCATGGTGTGTTGTTCTGTCGACCTAGAGTTCCTGTATAGGCTCCCTACGGGAGTCAGACTTGCGCATTTGTTTTCCCCGCGCCGCCACGCCGCTATTCGCCGAGATCCATCACGTGAGGAGCAAAGCATCCGGTGGCGTGCAAGAAAGCCACCTTTACGGTCGCTCCGCCGACGTTTCTCTTGCCCCGGCGTATGTTTCCCTGCTTTCCGCCTCCTTTTCCTCCTCTCCTGTTTTCCATGCGCGGCGGCGCGCGCGGCGCCGCTTTTCGCCAAATTTAGTCACGTGAGGAGCAAAGCGTCCAGCTCGTGCGGGAAAGCCGGTGCTACGGCCACGCGCCGAGGCTGAATGCGCAACTCTGCTACCGTAGGTAGCATATACAGGAACTCTATGTCGACCTGCCCGCCAGCGCCCTCCATGAAACAGTCAGGTAACTTCTCGAACTTGGAAATAAATAAGAAAACGTAAAAAAAAAAAACGGAGAAAAAGGGGACGTCGACAATTTCAAAGATTTTATGAAGCAAAAAAGAAAAAAAGAAGTAAAGTAAAAGCATAAACTCCAGGGTCGGGTTTAACTTTCCCAAGACTAGTCATCCACTCTCCCCCTTCGCAAAGGAAGCCTGGCCCGAGGGCAGGCTTCCCCTTGCCATAATCCTTTCGAATCCCCAGGGGACTCTTGTAGCACCTTGTAGCACCCGGCGGCGGTGTCGTGCCCCAGGGGCACGACACCGCCGCCGGAATGTGTCTTAAACATCCTGTCCATTCCCAGGTTGCTGTGGCTGTTACCTGTGCTCTTCTTTTTGGTTCGCCGATTTGGTCGGCACCGGATCCCGTTTTCCATCGCACCGGAGAAACCCCGCCACTCCTTCAAACCTTCGGTCCGCCATCGTCAACTTCAGTTGGATCCCTTCCACGATGCTGGCAACTGGGGCAAGCCGGGCAGCCCTATCTACCCGGAGCATTTCTTCAAAAGCGGGCACAACCCTCTGAGTGCCTTGGGCACGACACCGCCGCCGGAATGTGTCTTAAACATCCTGTCCATTCCCAGGTTGCTGTGGCTGTTACCTGTGCTCTTCTTTTTGGTTCGCCGATTTGGTCGGCACCGGATCCCGTTTTCCATCGCACCGGAGAAACCCCGCCACTCCTTCAAACCTTCGGTCCGCCATCGTCAACTTCAGTTGGATCCCTTCCACGATGCTGGCAACTGGGGCAAGCCGGGCAGCCCTATCTACCCGGAGCATTTCTTCAAAAGCGGGCACAACCCTCTGAGTGCCTTGGGCACGACACCGCCGCCGGAATGTGTCTTAAACATCCTGTCCATTCCCAGGTTGGTTTTTCATCATCATCCTACCGATGCAATAACGTGTGCATCATTGCGGTGTCGTGCCCACCTTGTGTGTATGATTGTGTGTTTTCAGCGCGTTCCAGGCTTGTTTCTTTTGTGTCAGACCTGTGTCAAATTGCTGATAGCATGAGAAGAAAACTTCTCTTGTCCGGAGATATTGAGGCCAACCCTGGGCCCGATAACAAGCCTTGTGACGACACATCGCCAAATCAAATCATAACGCTACTAAGCAAGTTATCCAACGGCCAAACGGAAATCCTAGCTGAAATTAAATCCATGCAAGAAAAGCAACGTCATACTGACTCTGTTTTAGCAACCCTCAAATCTAAAATCGACGACATCGACCGCGAAATTTCGAGCCTTAAAACAATCAAAGAAGACGTGGCTGCGGTATCGAAAATCACTGCAACAAACACATCCGCGATAGCGGAAATGACACGAAGGTTTACCACTCTTGAGGATCACTCGCGGCGAAACAACTTGCTTTTCTTTAACCTACCTGATGCGCGTGGTGAGACCTGGAAGCAGTCTGAAGAAAAAATAGTTTCCTTTTGCGAGGAAAATCTTGGTGTCAAGATACTCCCCCCTTGGATCGAGCGGGCGCACAGAATTGGGTTTTTCAAAGATAACTCCACGACAGCCAGACCCATCATCGTAAAATTTAATTCTTTTAAAGATAAAGAACTCGTGCTATCACAAGCAAACAGACTAAAAGGTACAGATTTCCGTTTGAGCGAGGATTACTCGGAAGAGACCCGTAAAGCACGAAAAGAGCTTCTTTCTTTTGCAAAAGCACAAGCTCGTGACTTCAAGCTTCGCCACGATAAACTAATTATCGGAAATTTGCGATATATTTTTGACCGGGAAACCGCACGTGTTATGCAGCTTCCCTCATAGCTACAGGAAACCAGAAAGTCACCCTCCCAACAACAGAAAAGACCATTATCAACCCTAAACTTTTTTATTGCCAATGTTAGAAGCGTTTATGCCAAACAAGAAGCGCTGCATTCTGCTGTCCACTCCTGCTCTGCAGACGTTGTTATCATCAGTGAAACTTGGCTAACTCCGGATATTGCAGATAGCGAATTAATCCTAAGTGACTCGTATTTTATCATCCGGAAAGATAGGATTGAGCGGCGGGGAGGGGGAGTGTTGATTGCTGTTAGAAGTACTTTGCATGTTGAAAAGTGTGATATAATATCAAGTTTTGAAGGTGTTTGGGTAAGGATTAGGACGCCTACTGTTTGTATTTTAGTAATCGCATGTTATAAGCCACCTGACTTGTCAGACTTCTCGCCATTACTTTATGATTGCTTAGAGACCCTTGCTCGTTCCTATCCAAATGATCTCATAGTTCTCTCCGGTGACTTTAACTACCCCGAAATAAAATGGCCGGTTGTTCCAAATGTCATATCTTTTGATGCATGGTATAAACTTTCAAAGCAAAGTCGGGATTTTGTTGATGTGATAAACGCCTTCTTTCTTTTTCAAATGGTTGACAAGCCAACTCGTAACTCTGCTTTCTTGGATCTTTTTTTCATTTCGGAGCCAGATTTTATAGCTTCGGTAAACTTTATGGAACCGCTCAGTGATCACACTTCCCTAAATGTTGAACTTGCTCTTCCTACGCAAAAGCACAGTCCGCTGGTAAAAGCTATTTATGATTACTCCAGGGCTAACGTCGATGACTTCTGTCGTAGCTTGCAATCTTTTTCAAGTATTTACATGGTTGGCTTTGACTCTAGGACAGTTCACGAAAACTGGAGATTATTCAAACAAAAGCTACTTGATCTATGTGATCAGTTTATTCCAAAAATAAATATACAGTCTTCTATTGAGAAACCCTGGTTTTCGAACCGCCTTAAACGACTACTGAATAAAAAGCGGAGACTATTTCAAACAGCTAAATTGTCTTTGTCCCCTTCTGCGTGGACAAAGTATGACGAATTCCAATTAGTATGCAAGACAGAGATACGTCGAGCGCAGAACAAGTTTTACAACGAAGACCTCCGCAACCTTATGACAGCTAACCCCAAAAAGTTCTGGAAAGCGGTTAACCCTAAGCAAGTGTCGAAGCCTCACCGATTCACTAATCCTGCGGGAGACGAGCTCGATGTGGGTGCAGTGTGCGAGGAATTCAGTCGTTTTTTTAGCGAGATGTTTTCTGAAGATATTTTCCCCTTACCAGAGCATTCGCCTAATTACGACATAGCCACACAAATGTGCCCAATCACTATGTCTGTGAGCGGAATTCAGAAACTAATAGAACATCTCCCAACAAATTCTGCCCCCGGTCCTGACAATATCACGACGAAGCTACTTAAGCTTAGCAAATGTGAATCTTCCGCAATCCTCTGTTCTATCTTTGAGCAATCCCTAACTAGTGGCCAAATACCTGCTGATTGGAAAAGGGCGAAAGTCACCCCGGTCTTTAAAAATGGTCAAAAGAATGAATTCACGAACTATCGACCCATCTCTCTGACGAGTGTTCCGAGTAAATTAATGGAACATGTTTTATTTTCAAATATCATGGATCACCTGTCAGCCAACAGCCTACTTTTTGTAAACCAGCACGGCTTCCGTCGGTCTCACTCTTGCGAATCCCAACTTTTTGAATTTGTAACTGATATACACAGTAACCTGCATTTTAAAACTGAGACGCATGCAATTTTTATTGACTTCCAAAAAGCATTCGATAAGGTGCCGCATCATCGACTAGTTCTAAAATTACGTGCTTTCCAAGTGGAGCCATTCGTGATAGACTGGATATCGAATTTTCTTTTTAATCGCTCGCAAAGTGTTTGTTATGATTACAAATCTTCATCCCATCAGAAAGTAAAATCGGGAGTGCCGCTGGGGACCGTGCTGGGTCCATTGCTCTTTCTTTTGTACGTGGATGATTTACCCGATAGTATTCTTTCAACCATCCGTTTGTACGCTGATGATTGTGTGGTGTATAGGAAAATATCTTGCATTAGTGATTGCATTCAACTTCAAAATGACCTGATTACCCTAGAAACATGGTGTAAAAAATGGCAAATGCAAATCAACATCCTAAAAACAAAATTCTTAAACTTCAACACTAAGCGAAGTGCCACAGTGTTTAGCTACTCTCTTTTTAATACACCCATTGAACATGTCCACACGTACAAATATCTCGGGGTTCATTTCACGTCAAACTTATCATGGGAAGCTCATATTAATCAGATCGTTGTAAAGGCAAACCAAAGCCTCGGTTTTTTGAGACGAACACTACATATGGCAAACCGGGAGACAAAACTCGTAGCTTACACTGCCCTTGTTCGCCCGCAGCTCGAGTATGCATCTACAACATGGAACCCCCACCAGGCTTACCTAATTCAGAAATTAGAGTCGATCCAAAGCAGGGCAACTCGGTTCATTCTTAAAAACTATACACACACTAGCATTACTACGCTAAAAAAAGAACTCGGCCTTCCACTGCTCGCGGAAAGAAGGAAACTGACCAGACTAGTTTCATTGCACGCTTTGTATTATCTGGCCCCTTTAAAGAGAGAATTGTACTGTCCTGCGGCTCATCACATTTCTCCTCGTACAGACCATTCTCAGAAAGTTCATCTGGTAACACCAAGGACCAACCTTTTTAAATTCTCTCCACTGCAATTATCACTTTCAGAATGGAACTCTCTGCCAGAACATATTGTTACAATTCAAGACTCATCTGGATTCAGAGCTGCACTTGCTACTTTTCTCGATATTTAGCAACCTTTAATCCTGTTTTTTCCTTTCTTTGTTTGTTTTTGTTTGCTGCCAAAGCCCCCCCTTATGTAAAGCCCTACGGGCGCTTTAAGGGAACAATAAATGAAATGAAATGAAATGAAATTCTCTTTCCCCTTGCTCGCTCCTTCTATTTGAAAGAGGATATTCCTTCCAAAGGGGTGCTAGCGCATGCTGGGGGTGTTGTGAAGCCGTTTAACTCCCTCGAACTCCCCTCCTTTCTTAGAGTGTACGGGGGTCACGTGGCCTCACGGGGGTCACGTGGCCTCACGGGGGTCACGTGGCCTCACGGGGGTCACGTGGCCTCACGGGTGTCACGTGGCCTCACAGTTACGCCGACGGCGACTCCGTTCAAGCCGGGAACAGGCGCCTAAAAGCTGCACTCTAAGAGTTATTGCGTTTCCCGACTGCAAAAGCGAACATCGGGTTCAGAGATTCGCACGACCAGCGACGACCATTGGATGCAAAATTAGGCACTTTTTTATCACGAAACCTTTATGTAGCGCGTAACAGCCGAGTGGCTAAAATGTCGCTAACGGACTTATACGGTGGTGTTGTGTCAACATGCTCACATAGTAAGAACTGCGTTTATAGAAACGACTAGATGGTCGGCGCGTTATCTATCAATTTGAACACAAAAGAAATAAAAAAATGAAAGCCGCTTACAACTCCATGTAACGCCGAATTAGAGCGCAGCTCTTGAGGAGGATAAAGGAAGGGTACTGAGGGTCACGTGTTCTCGATGAAGGAAGGAAGGGTACTGAGGGTCACGTGACCTCGGAGGGGGTCACGTGACCTGGAGGAAGGGGTGACGTGACCTGGGGGAGGGGTCACGTGACCTCGGGGATCACGTGACCTCGGGCGGGTGGGAGGGGGGGTCCACGTGATTTCGGGGGGGGGGGGGGGGGGTCACGTGAGCTTGGGGGTCACGTGACTGCCCCTTGCCGAGGTCACCGAAGGTACCCGAGGTCCTCCCGAAGGAACCCGAGGTCCCCCCGAGGTCCTCCCGAGGTCCTCGTGAAGGAACCCGAGGTCCTCCCGAGGTCCTCCCGAAGGAACCCGAGTTTCTCCCGAGGTGCTTCGGGAGGACCTCGGGTTTCTTAGGGAAAATTTACATATAATGCACCGCGTGGTTACGCCGACAGCGACGGCGACGGCGACGCCGATCCCGACGCCACTCAAGCCGGAAACGGGCGCCTAAAGGCCCGTTCACACTCTTGCGACCGAGTACGACTGAGAGAGACGAGATCTCTTAAAACTTCTTAAATGTTTTTAGAATGAGGGAACACACTGGTATTGTGGCGCCATCTATGCGGTGACCCTGGAACTGCATTTCACAAGAGCGAAGGTTTTGCGGGATTTCCGAGGTCAAATGTGCGTAATACCCATAGAAAGGCTTGTTTATAACATTGACAAAAGTTTTTCGAGCCAAGAAAGAAAGGATAATCCGCGAGAAATACAAAAAAAAAAAATATGCCGGACCGCCGAGTTTACACTGCTTCCCAATAGATGGCGCCAGTGTGTTCTCTGGTTTAAGAAGTTTTAAGGAACCCAGGTTTAAGAGGTCGCAAGAGTGTGAACGGGCTTTAAGAGCTGCGCTCTAAAACGGAAAATATTCCCAGCACCCAGGCCGCAGTGCCACTTAAAATACTCTATAAACTCAAATACACCCCAAACACACAAAACACCCCAAACACACAAAACACTCAGGACTGAACGTGCACACCAGAAACTGCACATCATTCGCCCACACAGGTGCGTTGAGTAGATTCTTGGTGTGGGGTTATATGTGGCATGTTGTCGTTGACGTAAACGGCCCTCTCATTGACGTCAAAAAGCTTGGTTAACTTAAGCCAAATACGGCGCAAAAAAAAAACGGTCAGCCTTAGCGAAAATTTTTAAGAGCACACAACTGAAAGGTAAGGTCAGAGGTCAATGCAACATGCTTCTGTAGAAATGGCCTCTGGTTCTAGATTGTGGTCAAAAGTCATTGGTCAAATGTTTGAGGTCACCTGCAGCGGTGAACGCACGTGGTTCCATTGAAAGTTCGCTGTATGGGAAGGGGGAGGCCTGCATTGTTTACGTAATGTGTTGAAAGAACAGTTGAAGTTGAAGTGGGAAATTATGTTCTAGAACTAGGTTAAAGTGCTGCGAGGATTCCACTTCCTTTCGTTTCGTTGGCTATCCTGTTTTCTTAGACACGTGCGTCATATATAAAATAAGCTTTAATAGCAAACGCCAGTATAAAGACACCCTGGGTGTTACTAGTTTGTCTTCAAGGGCTACAGTGAAAACTCCGTAGGCCAGGGGATGCTTCACAGCTTCTCGGCTGCGACGACATACGCTGAGTCGATAGTTGGCGTCAAAGGGCCAGGCTTGTACAAGGAACGCCACAAATTGACTCTGAAGCCAGCTCGCACCACAGCATCTTTCACGGCACCAGGCGTCAAGCAGAGGCAAGGAAATTTGACTCCGCCAACACTGAACTCGTGGCGGCCGAGGACGCCACAGAGTATGAGGATGCCTCCCTCGTAAATGAGGTCGCCGACGTTCTGGGTGGCCGTGCGGAACGTGGCTTCGTCCAGGGAAGCGGCCTCCAGGCAGAAGCAGGACAGGACCACGTCGAACTTTTCCTGGTGCTCTTTTTGAAGGACTCCGGGGGTCAAGATATCGCCAGGGACCACTTTCCTGATGGCTTTGCGCGTTCTCGCCGTAATTTCTTCCGCTCCTCGCTTGATGTCACTGTTCCAACAGTGGAAAAGTTACGAGGATCTTTTAGTTTTTGGGTATTTTCTGTTCAGGGTGTGAGGCGCTTAAAACTCTTAATAAATTTTATTTAACCTTGTTATTTTTGGTAGCCATTTCAAAACTATAAACACACTTAAGCATTAGGAATGCTAGCCACATAACCTCACACATTTTCACTGTTCACAGCATCCGTGAATAGGCAGTTCCATTTATTGATCGATGCATTTGACGAAAAAAGGGTTTCTAAAAGAGTCAGTGCTGAAGCGATGAGGCACAATACATCTCCTATGTTTCGTTCTATACTTTGTTTCACCTTAGGTCCAGACGCAACCGGCGCTACGAATAGGTCCAAGCAAGCTGCGTCAAGAGAGCAAGTACAGCACTATATCGCGTAAGCAGGCAAGTGGAAAGGCTTCCTCTCCAGTGACATCTGGATCCTGGAAAAGTTCCTATCGGAAATGAAATGCTACTGCGATACCTTCTTCGTGCACGATGGTGGCACCTATGAATGACACATCACGAAAGCAAAACACGAGGCAAGCTTCTTGCCACGCACCACCATCACACAACCACATCGCGAAAAAGGAGAGCACGCTACGCCGCCAACACCGTGGCCGCCGAGGTGGACTTCATTCCTCAGCGCCCTCCGCCGTGGCGCGGAACTAACTACTCCTGGTTTTAGGCAACTCCTAACACAATCTGGTCGCTCGCTCCCCGCGGGAAGAGTGTCCAGAGTCATTACCTAATTGTGTTTCTTCCACTGTGGTCACGCCCAAACCCAAACTCTCGCTGACGTTAACGAATCAAACATGAATTGTGAACGATACACCTCAACCTACATGCTACCCACGAAGCGCAGAAGCGGTACCGTGATACTTGGTACTTTGTCACTACAAGCAGCCGCCAGATGGTTCCACATCTTGTCAGGGCTAATAGGAGGATTATTGTAACGATCAGTCGGCTAATAAACTAAAATTATCTGTTAAATTTTCAATTAGTAAAATTAGACAGAAGGTTTCAAATATAAACTTACTGAGCATCATTAACAACCCCTAAAACAAACTCTTTTTTAACATATAGAACAGGGGCAGCATTCTACGGCCTTCTGAAAAACGCTCAGTCTGGACGCGTTTATACTGGGTGATTCAAGGAGTGGCCAGGCTCTTTAAGTCGACCGCAAAATTCGGTCTCTCAACCTAACACGCTACGACTTTGTGCAGCGTTTCCCACAGATGGTGCATTTTTCTTGTAAAAAAGTAAAGAAAGAAAAAGGCTTAGCTCCTATGGAAACGCAGCAAAGCCACCGGTCTTCAAACAACACGGCACCGCTTCGCACGGGAGACAAAGAGATGGCGCAAGCGTTCGCGACACCACCTGCCGCCAGCGAACGAGCATACAGCGCCGAGAGCCGGCGTCTTTATCAGACGATCGTTTCGACTCAAAAACGGCGCGCGTTCCGCAGGCGGCGACAGTCACAGAAATAAAAACAGGCGCGGTAACAACAAGGAACTGCAAAGCAGGCGTCATGAGTACCCCGAAAAAAAAAAAAACAGTCAAAATATCCCCACAAACCATTTTTTGAATCATTTATCTGTCCATTCAATATGTTTTATTATGGTGAATTCCCCTAGCAGATCTCGAGCGCTCCAAAAGCGCTCCATTTGGAGCGCGCATATTCCGCTCGCAGATCTGGCTCGAGTTGGTCATCTTCCGCTCGTAGATCTCTGGCAGCGCCCGCTCCACGGAGCGCCCCAAACGCCGCCGAACTTGCTCTGCGGCATTTCACAGATCTCTCCGGAAGTTGACAGAGCTGCTCACGTGATTTCCGTCTAAATCGGCAGTGCGCATGCGTGGCAAGGTTGGAGAGGTCGGCGGGCCGGGCGGCGGCTTTGGCCGGTCGGGCCGGTCGGGCCACAGTCGGATCGTCGAGTTGGGTCTGTTCGGGTGCGTCGGTTGTCTACGCGGGATTGTGACGGCTCGAACGCTTCTACCTCGCGTACATCAGGGATACAAAGCCGGGACTGTGGAGCGTGGTAAATCGTAAGGGCTGACATCTGCGATCGTGAGAGGAAGAACAAGAAAAAGAACGACAGAAAAGCCGGAGGCAGACGCAAGGTTAGGCTTGTTCATTCTGCAGCCACTGATTGTTTACGTTTTTACACTGCATTCCTCCGGCGTTTTCCCGAGAAATAAAGCAAGAAGTGATTAAGCAACGACTGTGCGAGTGATGGTTGGTTCCCTCTGTGTTTATTAAAGTCGCACCAGAAATCTGAACTCCACCCCTCGCAATCGCTGTCCGTGCCCGCCGCTTCGAGGTGGCCCAAAGGTATGTGACGGTGCCAGACGCGGACGTCTTCGTTATTTGTGACATGGGTGCCGTGGTACGTATAATTTCGCCCGGCGTGTGTCGCGTGTTATTTCTGCAGCCAAGCAGTGGCAGTCGTCACAGGTCGTCGGAAAGATCAGTCGGCTGAAGCGTTGGTGCGCTTGTCAAGTTCGAGCGACGGCCCTTTCGAACGGCGGAGAGGGAAGCCGGGAAGCGGTGGGGAGGGGTGTGGTAAAGGTCGCTCCAAAAACGCAAGTTTATCTTCCCCTCGTCGATTCGGAGCGGGTCCCACGGAGCGGAATTTTGCCTCCCTCGCAGATTTTGGAAAGCGCTCCGGATCTACGAGTCGAATTCACCATTAGTAAGGATGATAAAATAATGCATTGGCAAATAATATCAGAAAAGCTCGCGCCTCTTTTGAGTCGAGACGATCGTCTGCTAAAGACGCCGGCTCTCGGCGGCATCGCCTCCGCTTGCGCCATCTCTTGTCTCCCGTGCGAAGCGGCGCCGTATTGTTCGAAGACCGGTGGCTTCGCTGCGTTTCCATATGAGCTAAGACTTTTTATTTCTGTACTTTTTCCTTAGGTGAGTTCGCTCTGTGTAAAGTTTACAAGAAAAATGCACCATCTGTGGGCAACGCTGCACAAAGTCGTAGAGCGGTAGGTTAAAAAGCCCAATTTTGCGGTCGATTTAAAGAGCGATGGCCGCTCCTTGAATCACCTAGTAGGTTTCGGTTTCTTGTCGGAGCGCATCTTTGCGCCCACGATTCTGCTCACCGGTGTTTGCGGCGTGAAGCCACCCCATCGCCCTCCTTGTAGGATGGAGGGAAGGAGGACGCACGCGTGTTGCAAGTCTCAGCCACTAGGGGGTAGGACCGCGAACGGAGAGATGCGCTCCGATACGAAACTGAAACTTAGAAACGCGTCCAAATAGAGTGTTTTCAAAGAACGCCGTAAAATGCTGCCGCTGCGTTAAATCTTTCTAGAAAGAGTCGATTTAGTGGTTTTTGACGACGCTGAGTAAGTTTTTAATTAGAACCATATGCCTATTTTCTCTAATCAAAAGTTAATGAACACATTATACTTAATTAGCCGATTGATCGTTACGATTAGCGCTTTAGCTACGTCCCCCTTGCCGTATAACTCAACTGCGCAAAGTGAATAAGTGCAGCATTCACAGTTTCATTTTTAAACAAATCCGTTAAGCTTAAGAAAAAACCCTGCACTAATCTTCCACACTCCTCGCCATCCTCACAAAAACCTTGAGCGGGGTGGAGTAAGATGGGTAAAGGGGGGGGGGGGGGGGGGGGGGGGGGCGCTCGTCGCTTTTCGGGCACCTAACGAAAGGAAAAAATAAGCCTTGAAGGGCAGCTCCGGTCCATACTTTCGATTTTGGGATTATGACTAATTTCAGGGCAGCCAGCGTCCCTGAACTGCAAGGTGTAATTTTTTTCTCGTTATTGTGCGTAGTTTTAAAGGTATCGACGCCTCAAAATTTTGTTTGGGGCGCAGCCAACAAAACGGAAACTAGCCGCTCGAGGCACCGGCAACACTGTAAATCAGCCGCTATGTGAACGTGACGTCAGGATCGTTCTCGTTCAACGAGTACGCAGGCCCAGCGGCACCTACCTCTGTTGCGCTAGCCGACTAAATATAGGAGGTAAGCTGATTTTGTTTTAATTCTGTATACGTGGTAGTTATCCAGCATATGTGGCAAGAGTTAGTGCGTATACCCAAAAGCCAGCGACTGGAAAACCCGTGAACTCGTACGGTGCCGTACTCGGCGGCCAACGCCGTGAATGCGCTATGCCGTACTCGTCGCTTGCATACCCAAAAGCTAGCGACTGGAAAACAAGTGCACTCGTTCGGTGCTGTACTCGGCGGCTGCCGCCGTGTGTGCGGTCTTCCGTACTCGTCGCTAGGCCTAAATTGTCATCTGGGCTCCGTGGATAAAGTGGCGTTGCTTTACGCCACGCTGCCAGTGACGTACAGTACTGGGGGCCCTCTCGCTTTCGCGCTGAGGGTCAGTCCCAGACACGAAGGTTTGAGGCTCTCCGGCGCGGGCCGCAGCGCCCGAACACACGTGTGCTAGGCTGCACACGTCTGTTTTTTTGTTCTTTTTTCCTCGTGCGCGTCAAAGCCGAAGTCCAAAGTCCACTCGTCGAACAGCGTTCACCCACACCTTCTCCAATTTCCGGTCCGTCGGAAACTTCTGAAAAAAGCACCTCCGTGTTGCGCAGCGGGTTGTTTGAGCAGCTCACAGCGCTACAAGTTGCACTCCGCATCTTTCGAGGAACAGCTGGGCAGACTTGGGCGCACCGAGTTGCTCGCTAAAACGAGTCCTTAAAGTCCTCACAAACAAATAAACAAAAGGCTATAGTGAAGCTACACGGGCTACAGATAAAAGCAACGGTTAAACACGCCAATCACAAGCCGAAGTAGCGGCGGTAGCGGCTCAAAGAAGCGCACCCCGCGCAACGCCCGGACCGGAGGAAAAAAAAGAGAACGATACGGACGTCACGGCCCAATGTTGCTTTACGATCGGCAACCCGCAGGCCGCCCGCTAAGGAGCAGCGGCTCGCGGTGGGCCGCATTTTTATTATCGGCACTAGTTGAGAATGCGGCGTCCTGCGGACGTAATATTTTGGTTGGAGTCGTATTTTGTGTCACTACAGCGATACCAGTAATTTATTTCATTTTGAGTTTTGGCCGGAGTTGCCCTTTAAGAAGCAGTTCCTTTTGTTGCATCATCCCCCTCGAAGCCACTTAAAAATCTCACAGAGTTTGCCTTTTCTGTCTCTCCCGCCTATGGAGAAAATATGAATTTTTTTCTTTCCCGCTCAACCTGCTCGTCGCTGGGGCGCTCGTTGCCCCACTGGCTGGTCCAGACAGTTCTGCACACCATCCCCAACATCTGTCCTGCGCAAGTTATATATAAAAAAGGTTCCGTTCCCCACATCATTCCGGGGGACGTGATTGCGGATTGGATCGGACCGCCATTAATCGTCCACCCTTCCCGTGCCGACGTAAGGATGATGCAGCGCCATTTACGTGCTCGAGGAATATGGACGGTAAATGCGGTGACAGAGCGGAGTCAAGAGGCGCGATTCGCGTCCTTGGCCTGTAGCTTTCGTTGTGGTCTATAGAAAAGCAAAGAGCTCCATAATGAACCTTGCACCTTGTTTCACAGGATGCTGCATCTTTCTCAGTTTAAAAAACTTCGCCAATAAACATACAAGAACCATATATATTCACTGGCGAGGTGCTCAACAAGTTACGGGAACATCCTGTGCAAACCCTGCCCCCGCGGCAACTACCACGCGACACTGAAGAGAACGGAAAAGAAAGAGAGAGATGGCCAGTGCCTCCCGAGTATACCTTTGTTCTTTAAGGGGAAATCCGCTTCATTCGCAGAACTTCAGGAGTATGAGTGATCTCACATTAAAGAGCGATCATAAAAAGCGCCATGTGTTTCGTTTCGCGAAAAATGGGATATATTGTGAGAAATCTTAGCTTAAACATGAGCAGTAACCGAAAATCGAAACTTTGGCTCTGTCGGGCAACATTGACCTCGGGCCGCCAAAAACATGTTTACCACGTGGTGCGAGCGGTAACGTGGTCCTCTACGCAACGATGGGTGGCATCGGGGCGGGCCACCGTTGGTGCGGGCGTGTGCAAGGCTCAAGTGTCTTCTGCACCGTGGTGTAGGCTTCAGGAGATTTTAATCTTCGACTTTCACTCCGGGCTCCGGAAGCTGAAACTTCCGGTTCCTGCTTACGGCTCCCGGAGTTCACGCGCTACCGTTTGGAGGGCTGGTTTAGACCGCCCTTTACCGCCGTCTCCCGCGTAACAACCGCCGTCGTCTCGGAGTTTCGTTCCCACTACGTGCGCAGACTGATGCTGCTGTTGTGCAGACGTGGTCTAATGTCGTAGTTACCAAAACATGGTGACGGGTGCAGGGCAGAGGACACTTGCGCCTGGCACACGCCGCGTGAAGTATGGTACCTGGAACGCGTCTCCAACTGGGGTGTTTACCACATTAAAAAAAAAAAAGCGGTCCCTCGATTTCCGATTTATGACGTCATCCAAGTGTCATGCTGTCGTGAGTCGCGATCCTGGCGGCGTCCCAACAGCTGCGGTGTATGTGGCAGTCGCCTGTCCTGCTGCAGGTCGCTCTCCAGTGTGGCAGCCCAAGGAAGCCAGAAGTTGGGATGCCCTGTGGACAGCGACATCTGCGTTCGGTTGTGCTACGCGCAGCATCTCGGTAGCATTTCGACGACCAACCGCCAGGATCGCAGCATGCCACAGCATGATACTCCCGCTTCTCTGACGTCATTTGTAGCCACTTGGGTACCACTATTGATGTATGGGCAGCTTAGGACGCTAAACACACAAGTCGAAGACGCGCTGCAGGCATCATACCCAATCCCGCCCGTTACGTAGAGGGTCACGTGACATCTCGCACCACGTAATAGCCATGTTCTTGGGGACCCGAGGCCAATGTTGCCCGATGGAGCCGAAGTTTCGGTTTTGATTTGTGCTCGTGTTTAAGATATATGTCTCAATTTTCACGGCGCAAATGACGTAGTGTGTTGTACTAGGTTTTTTGCTCTTTTTTTTATGCGAAATTACTTATCATTCCGAAATCTTCGCAATTGAACGGAGTTGCCTTTCAACATCGAGCTGTGGCGTCTTCAGCGGTCGGACTAAAAGCGAAACGAAGTATATATACAAATGAGGAAAATAAGATCATAACTTATAAACGACGTTTTTTTGTTTTCTTTTTGCTTTTTGTCGCGGGCTAGAAAGTCAGGTAGGGATTTGAATTGTGAAGGTCGTTACCTGAATCCTTCCAGCCTCGCCAAAGACTCGCTGTAACAGGACCAGTCAATGGCGTCAGGCGCGCCCCTCAGCCATTTCTCCACTTCCAGCCTGTTACCGAGGAGGAAATCGCTCAGCACGACGTCCTGCACGCTCTTGGTGGCTGGGAAGACGTTGCAGGTGATGGGTCCGCAGCCAACGTCCAGGAGGCTTCGCTTCCTCTCCGACACTGAAACGAAGTACACAGCTCGCAAAAAGGAATTGTCATTCGACTCGTTTCTGTCACTGAAACGTGTGTTTAGCTTGGAGTTGTAGTTCTAATGTTGGCCACCTCGAGCGCAGCAGCGATAGACCAAGAATCGATTTCAACAGCTAGGGAGCTGTAACGTGAGGATCAAATCTCTTAACGCGGGTCCTGCACCGTAAAGGCCTTGCCGTTGGTGCTTCTTCTAAAGCGCGCATTTTCTGGCGGGAGGCAGTTATGACGTTATGCCACATACTCGGCTGGTTTAAAAAAAAGAATCTCAACGGGCGCTTCATGCGGCTGAAGTCTTAAGTCATTTATTTCAGCCCAATTCCTAGCACAACCGAAAAATTATCATTAATCGAAAACACTAGCAGGCATTTTAGAGCGGTAGGATTTTGCCCAGCACTTCGCTGGGCAAAAAAGTGAAAAGAACGTCCGCGGAGAAATGGCGCTGGCGCGCGAGGTACGGCTGTAAACACTTGGAGTATCTGATTGGAGAAGCCAGAGCATCGCCTTCCTTTCGCCTTCAACTCCTCACTGGCGCGGAAAGGTCATATGCTCCACTCTCGCGCTTGCAGGGAGACGGAAGGATTACCAGGTACTCGCAGATTAACAGCTACGCCAATTTTTCGTGAGATTGAGCCAAAAATAGCGCAAATAGTTCAATACACAAAAATTCTTACAAGGTATATAAACATCTCACTGGAACGCTGATGAAATATTACATGACCATTTAAGTGCAAAACAATTCAAAACTAAGGTAAGCCATTACTGCTTTCCAGAACCAATGGCAAAGCGGGGGTACATCACTGCGTTCAGTGGCGGACTCAGAAGAGAGATCCGGGTGCCCTGACACCCACCCCCCTTCCCCCCTCCCCACACACACACACACACCCGCCACACACACGAGCAGGCGCAGGTAACCGAGGCAACAACGCTCGAACAGCAGGGTTGTGCGAGCGCGCGGAAATGACGGCGAGGGTATCCTGCTGGCTAGCCCGCGAGAATGCCCCTTTCTCATCCATTTTCCTATTACCTAACTACGTCGTCTGCTACACTAATTCTTTTTCCGTACCTAGTCAAGCCCTGCCACGGTTGCGGTGCACAGTAAATGGATTCGGTGACACTGCAAAAGAGTCGACACGGGTACTACGGCAGCATATATACGATACACCACCAACGACGTTCGACGTTCAAGTGCGGATGGCTGCGAAGGCTACTGCTGGCGGTATAGCCATGCCGCGACTCAGGTGCAGTCGCGAAGACGCAACGAGAAAGCGCGTGATCTGTACCGATGGTTCCCAAGATTCTCTCGCCTTTGTGGCGCTGTACGTAATCCAACAGGTCTTGGGAGCGAAATAGACCAGGGGTGGCCAGGCTGACCCGGCCTAAGAGCTGCAAACAAGACCACGAAACTTCCAAGAGCCGCATGAAAGAGGAAAGGCAGAAAAAGGGGCGAGGGGACTTTTGTCTACAGCAGTAAACGAAATTCGAACTATTTTTAGTCGATCCGAGTCAAAAGCAGTCCAACTGTATGTAAGGTAGCGGTAGCACAAGATTAACAAACCGCTACCTGCCTCGATATAAGCGCATTTCATTTCTCTTTTTGGGGAAATGCGCGTGTGATCTGGAGGGAGGTGGGTGTGTGTGTGTGGGGGGGGGCATAAGAGAGGGAGCCGCGAGCCGCACTTTAACACGCGAAGAGCCGCATCCGGCTCGGGAGCCGCAGCTTCGCAACCCCTGAAATAGACCAATAATAGAAAATAGCCAACCAGAGAATCTTTCCGCCAAATACAAAATTAGTAAGCCCAGTTGGGCTATTTGTACCCCAATCTGAAAATTCTGGGACCAGACTTGCGGAGAGCTGGGTCTGAGGTAGTACAGATTTTTCGAAATTGAAGTCAGTGCGCATGCCAGCTAGTGGAAGTTTCCCATGATGATATCAACCCGAGACTGCGGAAAAAGGAACATTTTTACAGTGGAAGGGTAATCAACGGTGACGGACAGCGTCTCTAGCTCAGCCAATAATTTCATTCAACTCACCTCCTTATACACAAAACTACAACTCGCACGAAGCCACCGAACACCTTGTTTTTCAAGGTAGCGCGCACAACCCTCATCCAAACCACAAAAAAAAAAAAAAAAATTTTTTTTGTCCATTTTTTTTTTTTTTGTAGCTTTCGAGCGCTCCAAAAGCGTCCCTTTTGGAGCTAGCATCTTCCGCTGGCACATCCTGCTCAAGTTTTTCATCTTCGACGCGCAGATTTGTGGCAGCGCCCGCCCCGTAAAGCGCCACTAACTCCGCCGAACTTGACCCGTGAGATTTCAGGAAGCTTAGCGGAAGTTGGTTGAAGCGCGCTACGTCATTTCCTTTAATTCGGCGGTGCGCATGCGGGGTGAGGTCTCCGGACTGGCTGCTTCGTCTAGTTGGATGTGTCCGGAAGCGTCGGTGGTTTGCGTGGGATTGGGACGGTTTGACTGTTTCTACCTCGCGTAGATCAGGGATGCAAAGCCGGGACTGGAGTATGGAAAATCGTAAGCGCTGACATCTGTGATCGTGAGAGGAAAAACTAGAAAAAGAACTACTTCAGAAAATCCGAAGGAGGCAGGCGCAAGGTTAGGCCCGTTCATTTTATCGCCATTGATTGTTTTACTCTTTTCACTTTAGTCGCTGGCGTTTTCTTGTGCAATAGAGCAAGCACATATAAGGCAACGAATGTGCAAGTTATGGTTTGTTACTTCTTTGTGTTTACCGAAGTCGTACCAGCTATCCGAACTCTACTGATGGCAACGCTGTGCGTGCCCCGCCGCTTTGAGGTATCCGAAATATAGGTCACGGTGGCGAATGCGGACGTCTTCCTCGTTATTTGTGAGATGGGCTCGTGGTACGGAAATTTCGCCCGGCCTGAGTCGCGTGTTATTTCTGCAGATAAGAAGTAACAGTTGTGACTGGTCGTCGGAGAGATCACTCGGCGAAGGCATTGGTCGGCTTGTAAAGTACGAGCGGCGGCCATTTTGAACGATCGACCGTCTCGGGCGGGTCGCTCCAAAAACGCGAGGCCATCTTCCGCTCACCTCCCTCTAGGATTTTGGAAAGCGCTCCGGATCTAACTCTGGAATTCCCCATAAGGGAGGCCACCTCCAAAGCACAACCACCTTTCAGCTTAGACAAACATTTTTTTAGACAGCTAGACGTAACAAAAATATACAAACATTTTGAACTATGACACATACACAAGGGAGCATCCCGTTAAAGGCCGGCGCACAAGCAGAGAGAAGGAACCGGACCCTCACTTCCCTTCTCGCCATGTCAACGAAGGAAATCACCTCTCGTTTCCTCTACGCCCTTTTCCGACCTTTTTTCCTGACCGCCTGCCTGATCTCCTTTGTGCAAGATTGGGGTGGGTGCAATCAAAGTTCAGAGGGTTTTAAAGGATTATCCAGAAGCAAGCCAGCACCTGCGCGACAAGGAGCTGAACCAGCTGAGGCTGTTTTGAGCGAGCTTGGCACCTGTAGGGTTCCTTCATGTGCGCTTCGCATAATGTGATGCCAACTGCCTGTTTCCCTTTCCCACACCCTCTTTCACCGCCATTTTGTTCCTCATTGTTTCCCCGTGCGCCGGAAAGTGGCCCTAGTGCCCATCGGTCCTCCCATCTGAGGGGGGAAATGCTAATCCTCCCTCCGTGGGTTCCACAACGCTGCTCCGAACTTGTGAGATACGGTGCTTGTTTCCGGGAGGGTTATAAGCCCTACGGATTATCGCAGAGACCAAAATGGCTTCTGGTTTGTCGGCGAGTGGTATTACAAAGGGTGGCATCACCCTAGCAAAGCGCACATGAAGGCTCCCTAGGCACCTGCTCTCCCCAAAGAGTTCGATGGATGTTTTTAGCGTGGGTTTGGAGAACAATTTCTGCTGTTGTAAAAACATCAATAACTGTTGTTCTAATCGAAGAAGGAGTCATTGAAGTATAATTTGTGTTCTAAATCTCTGATTTGGCATTTTTCGCTGTTTATGCGAATTCATGGCGACAGCGGGAGCGATGAGCGGCGTTTTCGGTATCTCACGGATCGCGTTTCATAAACCAGTGGTTCTGAACCATTCTACTGCGAGAACCTAAGTGACTTTGTTAGGCGCAGCATTATCCCGTGTGAGGCTCTTAGACGTTAGACGCGATGGTTCGCCTCGCCGGTATCTCTTTTCCAGCGCACGCACTACACGCTCCACATCGTGTTTACGCGTTGAGTCGATACAGGCGGTCTACTCTATAAGGCTTTGGCTTTATTACTGCTACTGCGTCTAGGAAAGGCCCTAACCAGCAAGAAGCTTGATGAGTCGTTTTGTACGATAGATCAGAACATCATCTTCGAATGTGCCTCCACCGCAAAATCATATAGCATTAATTGTTAACGATTGGTTAATAGATAAATTGTTAGGAACCTCACACGACTAAAAACAATGCATCATTTGAAGCTCTCTAAAGAATAGGCGTGAGCGGGCTCAGAATAATTGTAATGAAATCAAATATTGTTTTGATTCAAGTAAGCAAGCCGAATATGTTGGATGCAAAATTTATTTTATTTGAGATGAAATGTTTGCTAATTCTTGTACGAAAATAGCAGTGGCTATTTTCGTTCATAGAAAGCTTGGGACATTCGAAATTGAGGGTATGATGGGGCGGGCGCGTTATCACAGGGCATTTTGTCACGTTTCACAAAGTTCATTACTGCTCATAAAAACCAAACAAAGAACACGCCAGCCATATTACGTTGCAAACAGCTGATTTGGGTGTTTCTCAAGGAGATCTAGAGCTTGTCAATTCACATTTCGTCGCTTTATACAACATTCAAAAAGTTAGGTAATTAATTTTAAATATTTATTTGATTAGGGTTAATTAAAAACAGGGCAGCTCTCACAAGACGTTTGCTAACAACATAAAGTTGGTTTCATTCGCGTAAGGTGTCCAATTTTAAGAAACAAAAATAGGGTGCGTTATTTCGGACACCCCATATTTACGTAGACTTACTTATGGGTGACCCGAGAAGGGAAACGTAGCTATGTTTTCAGTGATTATTCGTTCTGGGAAAAATCACGGTACTCTGTTGACAGATGAAGTATTACAAGGCAAGCATTAGACGATACAAAATGTACAAGCGTGTGCTGCATCGCAAGCTGACACATTTTGGACTTCTCGTCTCTCTGTCTAAATGCTGCCCGTTTATCTCTATACTATTTTAAGTCATGTTTTTTTGTAATGAAGAAGAGAGAAAGGTCGAAACTCATATTCACGCTGAAAAGACCGTACAGCGAAAAGTCCATACACCGGAAAGTCCGCGCATCTAAAATTCCGTGCACCGCGAAGACCGCACCAAATCTCCTTACACCGAACGTCGTCACACCAAAACGTCCTACACCAAAATGTCCAGATTCCATCGGAGGTGATGAGAGGGGAAACGTATTGGGTCATTATGATTGCGTCGAAATAAATTTGTATTACTGAGAGCTAGAGTGAAGCAGACCTTTCTCAGTTACGTATGGTGAAAGAAATCAGCCACAAGTTGGATGCGTGCTTTCTATAATACAAAACATTAAAGTTTTATAGCCTGGCTTGACTAATGAGATGCGTTTTGCAGGGCGCTAAAAGGGCCTTAGCGGGCCTCAAAGAGTCCCTGCCACTTTTGAGAGAACAATTGAAATAGACAAACGGATAGTCATTCGAGAAATTTAACTTTTGCTTCTCAAAAATGTTTCGAAACGGCGGCCTGAAAACAAAAAAAGCAAAGGTGAGAACGGAGCGGGTTGCGCCAAGCTGTTGACTTCATGTACGGCCTGACCACATGAAACCTGCTTTCAAAGTTTGGCATAGGCCGGCAAAGGATTTCGAAGCATTAGGAAGGATTAGTTTCACTCTTGTAATCAAAAGACCCCCTCCTTCCCCCCCCCCCCTCCCGAAAACCCCCTCCCCAACTACCCCCTTTTTTCTTCCTCATTTTTTTTTTTCGCACAGCACTTTTTTTTTTCGACTTATTTCACGAAAACCCATTTTCCATTTGCCTTAAGGCCCGTTCACGCTCTTGCGACCGACTTCGACCGAGAGAGACCAGACCGGTTTTTAAGCCTTTTGCGACTTAGGACCGGATGCGATGCAACGGAGCTGGTCTTAAGAAGTCGCAAGAGGCTTAAAAACCGGTCTGGTTTGTCTCGGTCTTACTCGGCCGCAAGAGTGTGAACGGGCCTTTACTTCAAATAAGTACATCGCGGTTTGAAACACACAAGGAGACACGGCGACAAGTTCTTTCTGCGGGCTGGCACTTGCTTGTTACAGCGGGTTCTGTAACAACATCATTTCGCCATCTGTTTGATGGACAATTTTTACTTTCGAGAAAACATCGAAGGCAACATTACCGGGTCCAAGGATTTCTCCTAAACAGCGGTGCGTATAATTTTTGGTTTAATTTCTAAATGTATTTGTTAACTTTTGGTCAACGAAGTGCTATATTTGTTTTCTCTTTACTATTTTAGCGACTACATTGAATAGACCGACAAGCATGGAGGTCCCTGAACCTTCTACATTCGTTTCGAGGAAGAGGATGAAAGATGGTATCGTAAAAGAGTACAGGTGTCAGCGGAGCGCGTTGCACCGCACTATCAGCTTGACTTTTTCGTCAGAAGATTACATCACGACGTTCGACACGCTCCTGAAAGGTTCGAAAGCTGCACATGACAGTGATCCGCTTAGTGCAATAGTGACGAGAGCCTTACAGTCCCTCTCTGAAACACCGCATGGTCCTCACACCACTCCTGCACGAGTAAGCGACGCGCTTGCGTTGTCATGTGAGACGGCTTTGATTGTTTGTGACATGTCAGCGCTCTTCAGGATCCTTGAGACTGCAGGACCACAGGGAATGTTGCCCAGAGACGCTCTTGCTGGAAGAAGTGACCTCCTGCGGATTCGGCTCTCGCCTTCACTGGAGGTGTAAGGAACATTCTTTGACTGTTTGCTCTACCTCCATAAGTGGTGACTCGCGCACTGTCGGTTGTCATCTCGCACTCGCTTTTAAGCGCAGCCGTGTGCTGCCGGTGCAGTTTCGGAAGTTTTGCGAGTTCAGCTCGTTGCCCTACTCTCCGAGGGCCCTCGAAAGGGCTACAATCAAGGCCGAAGCGGCAGTGGGCCTCTTGCGCACAGAATCCTTGACTGCTACCCAGTAAGAAGAGTGCCGAGAAAGCGAGCTCCCATGTGCCTCTCCCATGATGAGCATTGAGACGGACGCACGGCATATGTGCCGTAAAAGCTCGTACCATACAGATGTCATTGCCCTGGCCAGGAGACACACAAGATTGTAGGAATTGTGCATGTCACCAAGAATGATGAAACCTCGTCGCAGAAGCATGAAGTCGTGGGGATGAAGAAGTTGTACGAGTATTTTGATTCAAAAGGAGTCGAACTGAAAGACCACGCTTATGACAGGAACACCTCCGTGGACAAGATCATTCGAGAGAAGATTGGCAATACGTCAAACACAAACGACTGCTGGCACGCGTCAAGAAGTATAAAAAAGGGCATGATGACCATAGCCTCGGGATAAAAAAAACAATGAAGGAAAAACGTGGCATCAGCAACTCTCGGACAAATGCCAGCCAGTACGCAAGCATGTCTACTTCGCGATGGCCACCTCTGGCGGTGATGCTGACACCCTACGGGCAAAACTGCTAAACTGCGTCAATCATTTTTCCGGTGACCATTGGTGCTGTGCTTCGGATTCACAATACAAGGAGGTTGAGCACGTTCCGAGCACTCTGCTCGTCAAGGATCCTGTAGCTCTCGACCTCTTGACAAATTGTATCAAGTCAACGACAGTGTACAAGCATGCACACGATTTTGTGAGGTCGAGGGACACTTTCTACGTCGAATCCTTCAATAACACGGAACTCAGGTACCTCGACAAACGCATCCACTACCAGAACGAAACGGATAACCGAAGACAAAGCCTCGCTATGCTCGACTGGAACGAGCACGTCGGACGAACGAGCACTTCGATCTACCGCGTGGAGGACTGCCGGCACCCGGACAGGCAGGCTGGGAAGAAAAAGTACTGCAAAAAAGTTACAGGTAAATTCTCAGCTTATTTTCACCTTCTTATGAAATGATTGCTTTTTTATTTTATGTTTGTTTTTTAAAGATTCGTGAGAAGCATTTGTGACCTAGTCTGCAAGCCGCGTTCAAGGACAACGCGGCCTTCTCCGCAAGTGGTTCTTTCATGGAAGACGACGATGAATAAAAGGTAGAATCAAAATCTTAATCTCTAAATAAAGTTCAAGTTTAAAATAATTCTAAGACTGTTAATTGATGCTATTTCCACCAGATTCAAATTTCAACACTCGTCGCAGGCAGCACGAATGAATTACTGCAATCCTGGCGCCAACGAGTGCCCAGTCAACGGTCCTGCGACATCCAGCGCTCAACGACGCATCACCACCCGACCTGTATGAAAAATAAGAGCTTTCCCGTATTTGTGGTAAAAAAGGCGAATTTTCTACTGAGCGTGATTTTTTGTGGACGCATGGTCTCGTAGCCGAGATCGGTAGTTCGCAAATTATGGATGGCGACCAACGACGGATTCATTATTTCCAGCGTAAGTTCTGTTTTGGCGATGAATTTCACATAAAATGACATTTGCACAAATTGTGGCACGATGCCTAACTTGCTTGATTACATTTATTTACGAGTCAACATAATGAGACATAATGTGCAGATATTGCAGTTTTCATTTTAATCGGCGTACAGTGCGAAAGACGAGAAAGGGCATAAAAAACACAACGTAGCAGTGCATTCCTACTGCATTTCTTTCTTCCTGTACTTGCAGGAAGAAAGAAATATGGTATGGGCGGATGCACTGAATACCGTGCATCTGCCCATACCATAATAAGCGCCCATTCCCAAATTTGTAAAATCTGAGAAAATATGCACAGTACATTGATATGTAGAATTGATGACCGGACGAGCGCCCATACCCAATTTTTTCATGGTTGTCTCAAAATTTTGAGTGGGCGCTTGCCCGGTATTTTACGGTAGGCAATTTGCCCCGCACGAGAATTGTCAAGTAACACAAGCCTCCCTCTTTTCCTAGTTTATTTTATAAATTAATTAGAAATTAATTATAACGATCTGTCAGCCTCAGAATGCTCATTCATGATGCAATCTCTGTGATGAAGGACCTGTACATGCAATCCTGAGCGGAGTACTTCAAATCGGCAACTTTGCACAACATTCGCCACTCGGGACTCCCCACCATTTCAAAACAGGGATATAAGAATACGCCTATTAATCTTCTACGAGATTTCAGAGAACCGCATTACGACATGCGAAAACCCACAATAGGTTTACAAGCAGCAGTCCTGTCATACCTGGGCTTGGTGATGTATGAAAACCTTGCTCTGTTTTATTTTGAGTTACATAGCAAAAGCTACAAGTGCACTGACCAATCAATGTCCCCTATTCGCACTTGTGTTCCATGTAGCAAATCCCGGCTGGTCTCGGGTACAGATCTCGCAACTGTTGAAGGACACATTTAGGCATGATTTCCCGCTTGGTGATGACGTTGAGCTGTCCGCTGTGTCCTTTTTGTTCTATGTAGGCCGGGCGAGTGCCAGGCGCCTAAATTGGCCAAGCAGCTCCAAACCCTCCGGTAGTAAATCTTCCCGACTCCTGGATTTTTTGTGGTGGTGGTCGCTGTGCTTCAACCACTCTGAAAAAGCCCCAGACATTTATGCAAGGCCTGCAGACGCAATCTGGGTATTTCATTTCTCATTGGACTGCGGACATACGGGAACAGAACAAAATGAAAACTTCGTAATACCTGCTGTCTTTTTATAAATGGCATACTTTGTTATTAACGCTAGTTGCACTATTTTACGCGTAGAAAATCTTGATTTTGCGGTCCAATCTCTGTCTTTCCCGCTTTCTTTGTTGATATGCAACATATTTGTCGGCTGTCGAAATTTCAGTTGCATTTGTTGACAGAAACTAAATGCAAGTTTGGCCACGAAGAACATTTTTAAAAGATGCATGAAAAAATCGTAAACCAATTTACTTTTTATGGAAGTTTATTTTTTACTCTTATTAGTTGCTTCAACGAGGCGGCGATTACTCTAGAAAACACCCGTAGAACGAAGATATATTGTGCGCAAGAAATGGTCAGCCTGTGTTCAATTCTATTCGCGATTATACTGTCCAGAACTGCAAGTCATTTTACATGCATCGCCCTCTTACTGCAATAATTTCGGCTTGTATTTACTCATGGCTATTACTTTGAACAAGAAAATAATATCGATACAATCACTCTCAGTGTGCTGTTCTTATAGCGACCAATTTTCAGCTGTCTTGGTAGGGCTCGAAGTTAAAAAAAAATACCCAACTATTTTTGCCTTCTGTAGTGACGTAAAAGTTCTAGTCACTCGAGATAAATATGCGAACAAAAGGTAAGGGCGCAAACGAGCTGGTGGTGGTTAAACATTTCGACAAAAACCCCGAGACTGGGACAAAAAGGGGACTCACAAACACAAAGTCTCAAAGACTGATTGAGACTTTGTGTTTGTCCGTCCCCTTTTTGTCCCAGTCTCGGGGTTTTTGTCGAAATGAATAATAAATATGCGGTGTTGTAGCGTATGCGGAAGTATTTGAGTGTGTTTTAGAGCTGCAGAAAACGAATCAGAAAAAAAAAATCGAGCCCGGGTACTTAACTAAGCACTGTTGTTCGTGATTGAAGCAGAGAACTTTGAAGGGTTACAAAGATTTTCTCCGAGGGCCCGTAAGCCATTAGCACTCGTGCGAGCGCGGCGCGAAAAGCGAGGAGGAAAAAAGAGGGGGAAATTGGAGAAGGAAAAAATGAAACGAGGGGGCATCTTCTGCCACGCTGAAGAAGACTTTGAGTGCACCCCTTTAAGGCCGATTGTCGCATTACGGCCAAAAGTGCATTAGGGCCGAGAGCGGCGGAAAAGCCGGGAGTGACTCTGAGGCCGAGTTGGACGTAAAGGCCGAGAACTGCATTAAGGCCGATAGTCTTGGAATGGACTGGTGCGGCCGCCTTCTCGGGGGTCGCTTTGTGGTTGATGACTTTAGTTGACACCAAATAAGATAGATGGCGCGACACTGAGCATGAATGAGAGATGAAACGTCATTCTCAGTGCCACAACTCAGACTTCATTTTTAAGTTTAACATAGTTTCAGTCTCGTCATTCGCCGAGATCCCTTCGCAGATCGCAATTATTGGCGCTATGAGTATTCTCCGGCAAAGTAGACGTATGGGCATTTTTAAGTGTGTATTTGTTGGTGACTGCAAAATACTGCGGTTTTGGGCTTGTTTGCGCCCTTCACGGCCGGCCCCACTCGGTACGCCGGCCTTGCCTAGCCGAATGGTTCATTTATTTATTTCCTTTTTCTGCGCTTTATCATTTCTTTTTCGTTTGATCACTTGTTCCTTCATCTGCATATCTGGATTACGTACACACACACTAACAGACATACGCACACACGCAAGCGCACACGTATTTTCAGATAAAAGCAATGAATTTTGGGGACCTCTTTGGTGCAACAATCCTAAATTCGAATAATCACATTTTTAAGAGCCCAACGAAAAATTGATTGCGTTTTTTAAATTATCAGCACATGAGCTAAATTAATTATGTCTCTGATTCTACCGGGCGGCTACGAAAACGATGAGTGAGGTTGATTTTAGAAATATTATTTTCAATCTATCTTTTTTACAGTGAAACGCTAAAGAAAGCACATACTCGCATGCTAGGAAATACTAAAACACATGGGCCATGTTAAAAAAAGAAAATTGGCCGCCAAGCTCTTTTTCGTCTAGCTGTTTCTCCCCAACTCCATAAGGAAAGCGTTGATGTTGTCTGCGAACTGGGGCTGTGCCCTATTGAAAACACCAGCTTAAGCTGGTCCCAACTTCAAGCTGGGTTATTGCCCCAGCATGCCCAGCTTAGCATGCTGGTCATGCTGGTTGATCTGGTCATACTGGTCATGCTGGATTATCTGGTTATACCGGTCATGCTGGTTGATCTGGCCACAGCTTCAAGCTGGGTTATTGCCCCAGGATGCCCAGTTTGGCATGCTGGTTGATCTGGTCCCAGCTTCAAGCTGGGTTATTGCCCCTGCATGCCCAGTTTGGCATGCTGGTCATACTGGTGGACTTCCCGACCAGTTTAACCTGTTTAAATTAATACACAGGATAAACAAGCCAAGCTCTTCAGAAAAGCCAACTCGGCATCCAATTTATTATTTTCGTACTCGCGGCCGCCTCACATAAACTCAGATGCTACATATCCTCGGCGCTGACACAGGACTAAGCGACGCACAGACACTGGTTCTCGGTGCGAAGCCAACAATGCTAATGAAACCAGATTGCTTGTCTTTCAACACGAAAAATACTAGACACCTGCCAAAAACAGGCAATAGCAAAAGAAAATGCTACACGAATGAGAGAAGCGAACCTTGGTCCCGCCAGTGATGGGGGCGAGGCGGCAACTTGCGTGGTCGGCAGAGGCGAGGAACTCCGTGTGGCTCGGATGGCATTGGAGATACTCCTCGGCACCACCATCATTCACGAGCACACAAACGTTAGAAGACACGAAGCGACGCCTCAATCGGGACGTCCGACATCTTCCCGCACTGAACGGACTGCCGCTCGCTGTTTCCTCAAAACCCGCTTCGCTTACACCGTCGTTCAAGAAGTCTCCAAACAACGCGCACACAGCCGTCCCTTCGAAAATATGTCCAAGATAGCCAAACGTGTCCCCAAATTCTCGGTTCATACCACTCCCTCTCCCTATTTTCTCGCACAGAAAGGTAGCTTGCAGCGCGCCTGACGCGCCCGGTCGTCTACCAAAACGAGAGGACAAAGAACAGGACGTGGCCTCGTTTCAGCCTAAGCCGACCTCGGAGCGCGCTCCCAGCAATGACAGTTCGGCTATCTCTAGCCGACCTTGGCGTGCGCGCTCCCAGCATGACCAGCTTGACCACCAGGATTATTAGTTCGACCAGATTCGCCAGCTTGTCCCCAGCATGACCAGCTTGTCTCCCCGCTAGACCGCATTGGCTCCATTAAAAACCAGTTTGACCATTTAGGACCAGACTGGCTCATAGCTACACCATATTCAATTTAAAACCAGAGTCTAGTTAGACCATGCTGGGTTTTACTTAAACCAGACTGACCAGCTTAAATTCTAGCTTGCCCAGCTTAAACCAGCTTGATTGCCAGTTAAACCAGTTTGACTGCCACATTGACCAGATTGACCACCTTGGCCAGTTTGATTTTCATGCTGGTTTTTCCAATAGGGTGGGTTCGACATGGCTGCGCTCCCAATCCTGCTGCGGCGCTCATGTTGCTTGCGGGCACCTAACTCCGATTCCCTGAGACCCTTTTCCCGGATGAATATGACACAGCAATAATTCGGTCTCGGTAACAAAAGTTTATTCACTCAATTATTGCCTGGTGGATTTCGGGATCGGGGAACGGTCCTCAGCGAAACCGGGGGGGGAGGGGGGGGGGGGGGGAGGTCTGCTGCTAGTGCAGCGTTTCTAAGTCCCAGTGATGATCGTCCGCACCGCGTCATGGGGACGTCATCATTTAGGGTCGCCGTCCTGTCCGTTCGTCGAGTCCGCCGCTCGACGTAGTACCCGCCCTTCCCCGCTCCAGCGTCCTTCTTCCGCTAAATCCCGCGCCAGCGTCTTCGTCTCCTCTAGCCGCTGCACGTTTGCTGTCCGCCCTTCGAGGGAGCCTCCGTCCGAAAGAGCCTCCTCTTTGTCCCGCATCCCCTTTTCAAGCCTTCGCCCCTTTGTTCTGGGAAGCCAGTCGGGTGTCACTTGGTTTAGGGGAGCGGTGTGGCCGGATCTTGGTGTGCGCAAGGCCATCGCCGCTTCCCCGAGGCATGACGCATCTCGGACGCCTTGAGTCCGAGTTACCGGAATTTGGGTCCCAAAGGGTAAGCGTGGGGGAGGGCAGCCAGATCTTCACACCTCCCTCTTCCCAAGGCTCAGATTTTGGGGGGTCCGAGGTTGCGTGGTCCCCAGGACCTCCGGCAGGGAACTCGCTCCGCTGAGCGTCCCCGATGATGATGAGCACCCTCGATGATAATGGTGGAGGCATCAAACTAGGCAGGTCAGTGGTGGACGTTCATTTACATGGAAGCCCGCGACCGACGGAGCACGGTCCAGGAACCAGTCCGGAGCACCACAGCTCACAACACGCACGGGCCCTCAGGCACACATAACACACCGCGGCACTTAAAGTTCGCTTCCGTCCCTAAAATTCGAGACAGCGAATCGCTCAATAACGAATGCTGGCACGCTATACCAGACAGCGCCACGAAACCAAAATCCTTCGATCGTTGGACATGCCACAAAATATAAAACAAAACTTCATTTTGGTACTAACAGGCAGACAATCATTAAGAACGTCACGCTACACGTTCAAGAGATACTGAAGAGGAAAGCTATTCCTCCACTAAAAAGCATTAGCAGTCACTGTATACTCGAAACGTACATACGCCCACTATACAACGTTTGCTCCTATAAAGCTCAACCGCATTCTTTTGAAACGAAAAACAATTTACCAGAGCGTCAGAACCGCACACCTCTGACAACAATATTAATCTCCAACACGCTCGCGAAGAACGCACAAAACCTCGAAAACTAACAAGAACCTCCCGTAAAGCAGAAATGGCCACCAATCTTGCCCCGTTCGCGAGGTGTGAATCGAAATAAATACGGATAAAAAAACTCCCTGCAAACAGTAGCAATTACCCAAGACGGGCACTCATGCACTCTGCATTCTCGACACCCCATCTACAAACACGCTACGGCAAACTACGCTGCACGCCATCATCAGAAGGGATAATCACATTACTGAGAGGCTGGTGTTCCGTGGTACCCGCCATTAATACCAGTACAAAGGGAACAGTATCTAGATCGTGCGACCAGCAGATCTCATCGGACAGCCACCTTACACGGTTATGTCGGTAACGTTCGGGCATGTAGCAGATGTTACTGTTTCACTGCTCGCAGTTGACCTCCCAACAGGAGTGACGAGCGCGTAACGGTGGTCCGCACCGAACCCCGCACGAGCTCGACAGCCGCGATAAGCGCATCGACGCACGCTCTACTTCTCCCCCGGCCAAACCTCGACATCGCATGACTAAAAAGTCCTCTTGCTGATGTCAAGGCTGGCCGGGATCGAGCATAAAAGTACGTCGTCAGAGCGTCTCGCGACTCTTCGGCGTTCTCGATCCAAGCAACGTGTCCACATACAAACGCACTAGGGCATGCACAAAGCTCGCCCCCAAACCAAGTCAATACGCCGCATAACTAAAAGGTCTTCTTGCGACTGTAAAGACCGGCAAGGTTTGAAAAATATCAGCATCCCACACGTGCACCTTTCAACTTCCGCGCAACAAGCGCAACACTGAAATGTCAAATTATCTAACCGGCCGGTCTTGGAAATGGACGAGCCAATAAGCTATATTTGCTCCGCATAAACAGTTTCTGCCGCGTCTAAATGTCTACCACATTTACCACCGGACTCTAACACCCCCTACCTATTCATGCAAAGGATGCAGTTTGTACAGCAAAGGCTGACCCAACACACAAAAGTTACAGGCCGCCGACGGCCATGCCGCTGGCATGATTTCTAGGCTTTCCGGGCACGCACCGACGTGAACGGTACGTTTTCACGGGCCTCCCGCGCAGCTGTACAGGATAAAACTATGAATAACTCGTTCCATCATCGCAAGACCGCCACTCCACTTGTGCAGCTTTTCATTGTACGAACAAAGCTCTCCCCCCCGCCCTCTAGCTATCGTTTCTCCCCTTCATTTATAAATTCACTCTTATCCAGGTCTCTTCACGACCAATTACGCTCTCTACACCCTCGCGTCCCAACGCGAACGCAAGCACTGCCGAGTGCCGTACTGTATCCGGCGGCAGCGCAAAGTGCGCGCTAGACGCCGCTCCTCCGGAGGCGGAGAAAACGAAATGAAAGAGTAACTCCATCCGCGAAGCTCAACCCTCAATATGGCGGTGTGAGGATCCGGAACGTACTGTGCGCACAATTAAACGGGATCAACCTCATGACTCTACAACCAGATACGCACAGATCATGCGCATCGCGTCAGACTGGACTCTACGGAGCATTACACAAAACCACTGATAAGAGGACACGGGAACTTGGTGGTTTTTGGAGTTCTGGTGTCTGCGCACCAGACATCGCGTATCCGGCAACGTTTAGGGGGCTTAGTTCCTAATTGTTGCCTCTGGCCACTAGCTACTCGTTCAAAGCGATGTTGGCCGGAACCCCAAGAGCGCATACTGTACCTTAAAACCGCGTTGACAGATCAAACAGGCCACCTGGGAGCTAACATGCGGTCGAACCGAGACGCTAGGCTCCTGCCGGACAAAATGCCATGGGGGAATAATTTCCAAACACGGTTCGTGCAACCGCCATCCGCAATGGGAAAGTTCTCCAACCAGGGCGATGTCTCTCTAACGCGTCCGATCGGGAACAAGCGGTCCAAAACATTACATCGATACACGAGCAAAGGCGGTTGGGTGCATCCCCTCCGCCAAACCGTGAGCTGGCATCCTTGCCAGCAGACGTGGACGACCGAAGGTGTAGGTGGGGTAACGGCCGACGCTACAGGCCTCGATAAGTGCGGTAATTTCGAGGCACACAGCGCTCTTGCGCACCAGAGTCAACCTGCCAGCATCCAACGGTGCGTTGAACAGCAAATACGCAAGGCGCTTCTCGTAACGAGAGATAAATTCCGGACATGCTGGGAAAAAGGGTTAATCTTTAAAGACAACAGTCAAGGTCCGCGCCTCCTTGTCAAGCAGGCGATCATATCAGGACCTTCATGCGGCGAGCCCGCAACGAAACTTCGTGTGGCGTTCCCGCAACGAAGATGACCGCCAAAAAAGAGTGCGAAAAAGTGCCTCAACTGAACCGGAAACAGGCTAAGAATCGGAATGCCAGCCTGATCGAGAATCAGACCCCACGTTGCGGCGCCAGTTTAAGCGGGCTTCTAACTCCGATTTCCTAAGACCATGTTCCCGGATGAATATTACACAGCAATTCTTCGCTCTCGGCAGAAGGGTTTATTGACTCACTTATTGCCTGGCGGGTTTCGGGATAGGAAAACGGTCATCAGCGAGGCAGGGGGGAAAACCGCCGCTACTACAGCTGCTCCAAGTCCCAGCGGCAGTCGTCGACACCGCGTCATAGGGACGTCATCGTCCAGGGTCGCTGTCCAGTCCGTTCGTCGAGTCCGCCGCTCGACCACGCGCCCGCACTTCCCCGCTCCAGCGTCCGTCTCCCGCTGAATCCCGCGCCAGTGTCTTCTTCTCCGGTCACCGCTGCGCGCTTGCTGTCCGCCGTTTGAGGGAGCCGCCGCCCGAGAGACAGCCCACTTTGTCCTGCGTCCCCTTATCAACTCTTGGGTCCTTTGTTCCAAAAAGCCAGTCGCGTGACGTCAGTTGACTAGGGGAGCGGTGTAGCCGGATGTTCTGGCACGCGAGGCCATCGCCGCTCCCCCGAGGCATGACGCATCTTGGAGGCATTGTGTCCGAGTTGCTGGAATTCGGGAGCGTCAGCGCGGGAAAGTGAAGCCAAATCTCCACAAGCTCCACTGACGCGACAGGTTCCCCTTGTGGGTGCTGATGGCGTTATTGTTTGCCACGTACCTTGGCCTACTCGTGTTTGGCACTTCTCCACACCGAAGGATCAGAGAAGACGAAGACTCATGGCGGAGTGGACGCATTTCGCATGAGCTCCGCAGTCTTTCACCTATTTGTGAGAAAAATCGGATTCCAGCCAGACTTCAACGCTACCAGCCGACTCAGCTCATTGTAGCGTATGCGTGGAACCTTTTCTGTGACCAACTTCGCAAGATTACTCCCAACGTCGGGTTCGTCCGCCGCCGACGGGGGCCGCATCGCGGACTCCCCTAGCCCAAACTCAAACGACGAAGAGGATATCACGATGAACCACGATTCCAACGAAGGTGAATACTCAGAGCTCTCCACAGAACATGACTCAACTTGGATCGATGTCGTCACCAAGGCACAGAGGCGACGCCAGCGCAAGCTCAACGATGAGGTAGGCCCAACCGCCGTGCCCAAACCTCCAACTTTCCTGCCAGTACGCAAAGCCGCCCCCAGGCCCAATCCACTGCCCCGCGATGATTTTAAATTAGTTCTGCGCCCACAAGACGGCCTCAAGCTTGCAAATCTGGACATAGCCGAGGTTTCCCTGGCTCTGTTGAATTCGATCAACTTCACGTGGCGCCAAGCCAATCTTAGGGTTCGCGTGGATGCCACGCAAAATACGGCCACAATCAGCACACCCTCTTCAGATGCAGCCAAGGCCCTAGGAAACTTGAAACAACTCAAGATCGGCAACACCATTCATATGGTCACCCTGTATGGCCTGGCGCCCGATGACTCATCCAAGGGACTCGTTCGGGGAGTGCCGCTGCGCTTCTCCGACGCCGAAATCCTCGCGAACTCCGACCAAAGCCAGTTCAAAATCTACACCTGCCGCAGACTGGGCCAATCCAAGACGGTAATACTCACGTTTGCGGGGCTCAAGGTACCCTTCTTCGTTACATTATTCGGCGGGGAGTACCCTGTCTCGCTGTATAAAAAGACAATTCCCGCGTGCACCGTATGCCACGAAGCCGGACATCGATCCACGGCGTGTCCGCAAACAAAAGTCAATGTGTGCCACCAGTGCGGCCTCAAAGACCCTCACGAGGGCCACACCTGCGAACCTCTGTGCACCCTCTGCGACGGACCTCACCTCACGGCGGCTCGAGGCTGTCCCAAGCGGTTTTCTGAGCCCTACGTTCTCCGACGGAGAGCGCTCGCGAGGCAGGCGAGAGAGCGAGCCGTGCGGAGGGACCCGACACCGCAACGCGGGCGGCCCAGAGACTGTTCCAGGACCCCGACTCGAAGGCGGCGTAGCAGCTCGGGCCCAAGGTCCCAGCCTACCTCCCGAAGCAGGGAACCCCGGCCAGGCGAGAGCAACAACAAGCAAGTCAGCTGGACACAAATTGTGTCTCCCACTGCTCCCAATACTCCTAGACCCCCAGCATCAGTCCAAACCACACCCTCACCCGTACCCGTACCGTGTCCGGAATGCACACAACTCAAAGCACAAATAGCAGTACTCCATGCTAGACTAGAAACAATAGAGAAAGCCCAGATAAGAGATACTACAGACAAACGCAAGAAACCAAACCGCCCAGAGAGGGAGCAAACACAAATGGACGTGGTTCCACCACCACCATCCCCAAATAACGACGCACAAAAAACAACACCCCAGGCTCCCGCGAGGAGCGAGGTCCATACGCCAGATGCCTCACAAGTCGCTCAACCCCAGTGGTTTCAGGCAAACATAACATCCATATTGGAGCCGCTTACCACACGCCTGGATGCACAATACAATGCCCTACGACAAGATATACAGACAGTACACCAAGATGTGCAGCCCCTAAAGCAAGATATGCGCGACCTAAAGCAAGATGTACAGTCTCTTAAGCAAGAAATAGAGCGCCACACCATCCGCATCGAACGCCTTGAAACAGTAAACCCACGCAGTAGCCGCAGACCCACCCCATACGAACGAGAATCCCTGGTGGAAAGCAAGGACCCAACCAAGCAATATGACGACTCGCCCAAACAATAACACGAACGGTACGGTGGCTCTCCAGTGGAACTGCCGAGGTATAAAAGACAAACAGGGAGCACTCCAGCAATACGTCTCCTCCCTAGACCCTCAGCCAGAAATAGTTGCCTTACAAGAAACAAATAGAAGCCCTCATCTGCCAGGATACATCACCTATGCTGACCCAACAGAAAAATCCACAGCCATTCTCATAAAAGGTTGCATTGCGGCAATGCAACATCTCACGACGCAGAAGGACTGCGAGCACACGCTCGTAGAAATTATCTCAAAGTCAACGAAGAAGAAATCTAATCTCTTCATACTCAATGTGTATTGCCGGCCATCGCGCAAGCAACCAGGAATACGAAAAGTTATTCGGGAAGCCTTATTAATAGCAAGGGACACACCCCTTCTAATCGTGGGGGATTTTAACGCCCCACACCGGCTATGGGGATACACTCACAACTCCAAAAAAGGAAAAGCACTAGTCGAATCCATCGAACAGGACCATCTAACCCTGCTCAATGACCCCCAAACGCCTACCCGAACGGGCACCAGCGTATCCAGAGACACGAGCCCCGACCTTACTTTATTGGCAGGAACTCTGGACATTACCTGGACTAATACACAAAATAACCTAGGATCGGACCATGACATAATCCATATTTTAATTAAACACAAAAGCTACAAGGCCCACATTGGTTCCGCCCGCATAACCAACTGGGATAATTTCCGCAAGGACAGAAACTCGCAAGACCTCAATCAAAATCTCTCCTACGAAGAACTGATCCAAGAGGCCTTAAAAGATTCCGAAACGCACACTCAGACTATTGCCACCTCATACAGAACACCGTATGTAGATCCTAAACTCCTTCATCTTTGGGAAGCACGACACAGCCTCACAAGAAGATGGAAACGGCAAAGACACAACAGAAAGCTCAAGAAGCGCATAGCTCTCATAAACCAACAGGCTGCTGAATACGCAGCTGCGCTATGCAAGGAGAATTGGCTACAAGAATGCGACGGCCTACAAGGCACCCTGACCACAAAGAAAACATGGCATCTGCTTCGGCACTTAATCGACCCCCTGAAAAGTAGAGGAGAGTCTAACAGAAACATGACGCGCACACTCAATGCCTACGCGGGTAGCAGCGAAGAACTCCTGAAGGACCTGGCAAAGAAGTACCTCCCGACGGGGGGAGTCTATTCCTCCCCTTCGTATGACGGAACGCCCAATCAAGAACTAGACAAAGATATCCAACTGTACGAGCTACGAGAGGCAATAGCGGACAGTAAGCGGAACAGTGCCCCGGGTCCAGACAAAATCACAAATAAGCTCCTTTTCAACTTAGACGACCGCACCATGGATACCCTGCTCAGCCACTTTAACAGCTTCTGGACGACAGGCAAAATCCCGGACCAATGGAAGATGGCGGAGGCACATTTCATCCCAAAGCCCGGCAAATCGCCACATATTGAAAATCTAAGACCAATCTCTCTTACATCCTGTATCGGCAAAATCATGGAGAGAATCATACTGAAGAGACTTCAGAACCACCTCGATGCAACGCAACAAATGCCGGACACGATGTTTGGATTCAGGAAACACCTCGGTACCCAGGACGTGCTCATTCAACTCAAAGAGGACATCCTTGTCCCAGCCACACGTAACTCCCCGAGAGCCATCCTCGCTCTAGACTTGAAGGGAGCGTTCGACAACGTTGCACACGAGGCGATCCTCCGAAACTTGGTCAACACAGGCTGCGGGGAAAGGACATATAACTACATAGGTGACTTTCTCTCTAACCGCACAGCCATACTTAAGATCGGGGACATCACCTCCAAAGCACCCATCAACTTGGGATGCAAAGGGACACCACAAGGTTCGGTCCTCTCCCCCCTGTTATTCAACATCGCGCTCCTGGGCCTCCCTGAGCAGTGTGGACGAATACCGAACTTAAGCCATGCCCTGTACGCGGACGATGTGACCCTTTGGACGGGCACCGACTCCCTCGGAGGCTTGCAGGACACGCTCCAGCTCGCCGCCGAGACGGTAAATCAATACGCAAAAAGCTGCGGACTGTCCTGCTCGCCACAGAAGTCCGAGCTTCTCGTGGTGAGGAGACGGCGAACCAAGAAGGACGACGACAACATCCACGTCACTCTCGAAGGGCACGACATCAAGCCAAGCAAGTCCCTCAGGATCTTGGGCTTGCTAATTCAAGCAGACGGCAAGAACGACGCAATGGTGCAACAGCTCAGTAAGACCTCTGAGCAAGTCATGCATATGATACGCAGAATCACGAACCGACACAGAGGCATGAGAGAGAGCGATACGGTCAGGTTAGTTCAAGCCTTCGTGCTCTCGCGCATAACTTACGCTGCTCCCTACGTCACCCTGAGTAAAAAGGAACAAGACAAGCTCGACGTGCTCATACGCAAGACGCTGAAACAGGCAATCGGATTACCCGTAAACGCATCTACGGACAAGCTACTTCGTATGGGGCTACATAACACCGTGGGGGAACTCATTGAGGGTCACTTGTCAAGTCAAAGGACACGACTCGCTCACACTCAAACCGGCCGCAACGTGCTGATTAAACTCAAGCAGGTTCCACGGGACCAGACCCTGCCGCTGGCACTCCCGGAATCGTGGCGCCAACACATATTTGTTTACCCAATCCCTCGAAAAATGCACCCCACAGCGTAAAACCTGAATTGAGGATCCACCCCACAGCGTAAAACGCTTAATAAATATGTTTTGTCCTCCTCCTCCTCCACACCGAAGTGCCAAACAGGTCTCTGTAAAAAATAAGCAATAAAACCATAAACGCAGTATTTGCTGTCACCGAGAGATACAATGTGCACTGACAAGTAAAGTAAATATGTGGCGCCATCTATGCAATATGGTGGAAACTAGTGTGGGGGGCCGCGAGGCCCTACCACGTTATGTAAGGTGAGGACATTGAACGAGACAAGCGAACGACGTGTCTGCCTGTGATGGCGGCTTCAGGGCATCCGCTTGCACGAGCTCTCCGAGGCGTGTGCGCGTGCTGCGCCTCAAGCCATCTCTTTTATTTTGGTGAGAAGGATGGACCTGTGGGTGCGTTGCAACTAAACAGTGGTTGCACCCTACAAATATGCCCCCCCCTTAGCGAGGAGCCCCAACGAGCGATTAAAGAAAACGAAAAGAACAACGACAACCCACAATTAGGGTGCTAGCTCTGGTCATGAGTTTGTCCAATCAACTTCAGCAGACTTCTTCCGAGACTTCGGACTCTCCTCGCGCGTGCCACATGTGATGAGGTTCACGGGTGCGTGCTCCAGATGGGCTGGCTTTAGACACTCGAGAGCGATGGTGTCTCGTCGTCTATTGATCTATACAACGAAACTACTTGGCTTCTTTTCCAGAACCGGGAACGGTCCCATATAGTGTTGTTGGAGCGGTTTCCGTCGGGCTGTTTGGCGCACGAACGCATGCGTTGCACTGTACAAATCTTGAGAGACGTAAGGCGTCTTTGCAGATACCGCTCGCGTAGGAACTGGTCGTAGGTCTGCAAAACCCTCCTTCACATTTGTGGCGTAGCCTTCTGGCCTCGTGTTTGGAGACGGGTCGACCTCGAGAAAGTCCGATGGTAATCGGAGGGTCGTCTCATAGACGAGCTCAGAGCTTGCACAGCCGAGGTCCTGCTTCAACGCAACTCCGAGTAAGACGAGTGGAAGCTGTTGTACCCGCTCCCTGGAGTTCGCGTGGGCCATGAGCGCGAACTTGAGGTGTCGGTGGAAACGTCCCGCCAGGCCGTTAGACTACGGATGGTATGCCGTTGTTCGGGATCTCGTCATGCCTAGGATTCGGGACAACTCGGTGAACAAGCTGGAGTCGAATTGTCGCCCTCTATCGGTGACGATTTCAGAAGGGCATCCGAAGCCCGCCACCCAAGAAGACACGAAAGCCTCGGCGACTGTGGCTGCAGTCATGTCCGGTAATGGTATAGCTTCCGGCCACCTTGTGAAGCGGTCGATACACGTCAGGATGTATCGTTGCCCTTGGGATGTCGGAAGGGGTCCGACAAGGTCAAGGTGAACCTTGTCGAAACGGGACTCGGGCTGCAGGAAGCTCGTGTGTGGAGGAACTGGATGTCGGAGTATCTTGGCGCGTTGACATGCTAAACAGGTCCGTACCCAGTCCCGCACGTCGCACTTGAGCCGTGGCCACAGATAGCTGTTGGCCACAAGCTTCTGCGTCGCCTTCACGCCGGGGTGCGACAACGAATGAATGACATCAAAAAGCTGCCTTCGTAGAGCAACCGGAACGAATGGGCGATGCGTTCCTGTGGATGTGTCGCAGACGATGGTTATGTCTCCAGGAAATTGGACGTCCTGCAATTGTAAAGCTGTACTTGTTGTGCGTAGCCGCTGAAGCTCCTGGTCGGCTGCCTGATGTTGAGCCAGCAACCTGATGTCGACTTGTGGAGAAGATGACAGCACGGCGTCAATTCGGCTCAGTGCACAAGCGGGGATGTTGGATGTACCTTTGACGTGCCGAATGTCGGTCGTGAACTCTGACAAGAACGAAAGTTGCCGAATCTCTCGAGGCATGTAGGTGGAACCGGAATTTTGGATGGCGTACGTCAGTGGCTTGTGGTCCGTCCAGATGGCAAAAGAGCGACCTTCGTAAAATGTCGAAAGTGCCGGACTGCCAAGTACGCAGATAGCAGCTCTCTCCCAAAAACACTGTAGCGGGTCTGAGCTGCCTTTAACTTGTTGGAGAAGGAAGCCAGGTGTTGCCACGTGCCATCGAAGTGTTGTTGCAATACGGCACCTACAGCAGTGGCTGAGGCATCGGTCATAATCGAGGTTTGGGCGGAGTGCTCTGCATGTCGCAAAAGCACGGCATCGGCAAGTACGTTCTTCACTGTTCAGAAAGCTTGCTCCGCGTCTTCACTCCATGGTACGTTAGATAAGGGACGCGGAGACTTGGTCAGGAGGAAGTCAAGGGGCTGGACCAGTCTCGCGCAGTACAAAATGAACCGGCGGTAAAAGTTTACCAGGCCGAGGAACTGGCGGAGCTTGGTGATCGAGGTAGGTCTTGGGAAGTCTCTGATCACTTGACCTTTGGACGGCAAAGGTCTAATGCCGTGGCGGTCCAGTCGGTGTCCAAGGAAGTCAAGTTCTGTTCTCCCAAATTCACTTTTTGCGACGTTGATAATGATGCCGTGATCTGAGAGTTTTTGAAACAAAAGACGGAGGTGGTTGGTGTGCTCCTCCGGTGTTGAGCTAGCGACCAACAAGTTGTCAATGTAAGCAAATATGAAGGGAAGCCCGCGCGTGACAGCGTCGATGAACCGCTGGAAGGTCTGAGCCGCGTTACTGAGGCCAAAAGGCATACGGAGGAACTCAAACAAACCAAACAGTGTAGTTATGGCTGTCTTCGGGATATCTTCGTCAGCGATCTGGTGGTACGCGCGGGTAAGGTCAACCTTCGAAAAGATGTTAGTGCCTTGGAGGTTGACAGTAAAGTCTTGGATGTTCGGAAGAGGGTATCTGTCGGGCACTGAGATCTTATTCAGTGCGCAATAGTCGCCAAATGGTCTCCAGTCTCCGTTCTTCTTAGACACCATATGCAGCGGAGACGCCCAGCTGCTTGACGAGGGTCGGGTGATTCCAAGCTCGAGCATATGCTCGAATTCTTCGCGAGCGATACGGAGTTTTTCTGGAACCAAACGACGGGGTCGGGAATGAACCGGTGCGCCCGTTGTTTCGATGTGATGGTGAACATCGTGCGAAACTGGTCCAGTCCAGTCAGGAGCTCTGTGAGGCTTGGAAAGTCTTGTAGAAGAGGTTGGAATGGCCCGTCGATCTTGGAGCAGACTGACGCGAATCCTGTGGTGTCAGTTGTTGAGACGCCTTGCACGGAGAGTCGCGTTGTGGAGTCGAGCAGACGTCTCTCCTTGACGTCTACGAGGAGGCTGTGGTGTTGAAGAAAGTCAGCACCGATCATCGCGTTGCCTGCGTCTGCGACCAGGAATACCCATCGGTAGACTCGTCTGAGGCCATGATTTATGGTGATGGACCGTTCCTTGTAGACGGGGATCGACGAGTTGTTCACAGCCCGAAGGTAGTAGACGGGCGTTTGTGATCGGTCAGCGCGTTTTGCAGGAACAGCGCTTACATTAGCCCCGGTATCGACGAGATAACGGGTTCCAGTAGTCCTGTTGGCGATGAAAAATAGGCGACATCCTGGTAGGTTCTGACTACTCGTTGCCTCTGTCGGTTTTCTCCAGGAGCAGGGATGAAGGCAGTGCCGGGCGTCGGAGACAAAGCGACGATGGTATACGCAGACGTGCTGAACTTGCCGAGCGGGAATGGTCAGCATTTCTCCAACGAGATGTTGAACGTCCACGTTGTTGTTGAGTGCGTGGACGATCTCGCCGGTGAGTTGCTGCGGCAACGTTCTGTTCCAACCGCTGGCAAAGCTGCTCGATGTTGCCGTCAAACGATGGAGTGCCTGGCAGGCATAGCTTCGCTACCGTCTTCTGCCGCCGATGTAACGCTGACGCTGGAGACGGGTCGAGTGGAAACTTAAATAACGGCGTCCGCCAGGGTTGCGAGGCACGTGAAGGCGAAGGCCGTAGCGGTGGACAACACCATCTGTACGTTGGTTGGCAGGCGCTGAATAAATAGCTCCCGCAGCAGAGCGTCCCCGATCGTGTTGGCTCGATCTCCAAGGAGCTGAGTCATCCGCCTTAGCAGCTGGGACGGACGTCGATTGCCGAGTTCTTCCGCCGAAATAAGTTCTTGAAGGCGGGAGCGATCTGACGCCTCGGTTCTCTGCAGGAGAGCCGCCTTCCGCTGGTCGTAGGAAGCTGTGGCCGAGGGTTGCGCAAGGATGTCGTATACTTCGTCGGCTGCTGCCAGCGACAGCGCCGAGACGACATGATGATACTTGCTCTCCTGGCTCGTCGCACCGCTGAGATGAAACTGGGACTCAGCGTGCAAGAACCAGACCCTCGGGTTTCTGTCATAGTACGGCGGAAGTCGGACTGCAACCGACGAGATGGAAGCCGGGGATCGAGCTGCTGCTCCGTGGGGTTCGCCGTTTTCCATGGTCCTCGACCGGGTCACCAAATATGTGGGGGGCCGCGAGGCCCTACCATGTTATGCGTGCTGCGCCTCGAGCCATCTCTTTTATTTTGATGAGAAGGATGGATTTGTGGGTGCGTTGCACCTACACCGTGGTTGCACCATACACTAGGGTCAAAAACCAGAATGCAACCCCCGAGGAGGCGGCCACACCAGCCCATTCAGAGACTATCGACCTTAATGCAGTTCTCGGTCGTTAAGCCTTATTCGACCTCAAAGCCACCCCCTGCCCTTCCGCCCCTCTTAGCCGTAATGCGACTATCGGTCAAAATGACAGTGACCCACTGTCATTTTGACCGATAGTCGCATTTTAAACCAACCAAAGCACACACACAGACAGTGATAGCTTTGGTTGGTTTAAACGATAAGCTTCTAAGCTCTCATCTAAAAAAAACAGAACAGGAAAAAAAGATTTTAACAGTGTCCTTGAGGCATCATCTACACAGTCATTTTTTGAATAGAATCTTGACTGATCATAACTTTTTATTTCTAGAACAAAAAAGAAAGAAAGTCGACCAACAAAAAAAAATTCAACTTAACTGCATAAAAAAAACGAAACAGTCATTGATAAAGGAAACACGAAGCTCCATGTATGACCCAGACCTCGCACCCCGACTTCTAGTATACACTCAAAGTAAAAAGACGGTCTCAAAGGACTAACGGCAGCATTTGGTCCTATAAACTCCCATTTACTCACCAAAGAGACCATCTGGTTCGAGCTAGGTACCGTGTGCAGATGCTGAGGACTAACTGCACTCGATCGGGACTAAGCGAGAGGCGCGCGGGAGCAAAAGCAACCATTAGTCCTCCTAAAGGCCCGCCCACACCAGCGATAAAAATGCGTTGCGCAAAACCCGTTGAGGCGGACGATTCCCCGACCGCGAGAGAATGCCTCCCTGCTCTCTTTTTCGCGGAATGCCGTGCGACGCTTGGAAGGACGCGCCAATCAAAGGCGTGACATCTAGTCACGTGGGATGCCATGTGAACGCTTTGGCGCCAAAGTTGAGCCGCCAAGTAATGGCGAGCCAGCCAAGCTTCTTTCCGCCATCAGCCTGAACAACAACACGAGGCCCACGAAGCGTTTCAGTGAAACGGTAAGCGTGTTCCCATTTCTATATAAAAAAAACACCCCGAGTTCAAGGAGTAAGGTTCGAGGCTAAACTGATGGGCGATCATCGGCCAGGATTTCGGCCTCACCGGTGAGTTTTTTTTTCGCGACCCTTGTTGCACGTTCGTTGTCACTCGAGTTGTGTGAAGGCCCCTCGTGCCGACCTTGTGATGTTAGCGCAGGGGTTCCGGAAATGGGTTCCGAAGCAACTTGTGCGCGAGGTCTCCTGTGCTACACGTGACGGCCGCGATGGCAAAACGCTAGCTAGTGTGGTCTTTAGAATGCGGGACACGCCGTGCCGCGCGCGGTGTGCCGCGTGCATTTTCTTGTTAGTGTGAACGGGTCTTAAAACAGGGTGAATCATAGCCTGCTCTATACTCACAAAGCCTGGCATTCGATGACGGAGGCTTAGAGTACCCGGCCGCAGATTTGGAGCGCGCGGATCTGTTAGCACCCCGTACGAAAATGTGACATATGGCCCTGATATATTTTATATATGGCCATATCCCGCCATATAGGTGGGCAAATACGGCCAGATATCACCATATAAGTGGGCAGATACTGCCATATAATGCCATATAAGTGCGTAAATACAGTCATATCTCGCCATATACTCGTGCAAATACAGCCATATATCAGTGTATAAAAGTTCAAATAGTGCCAGATTTAGCCCGTTCACGACATATATGGGTAAAATACATCCCCTGATAATGAAATATGGGCCCGTTTAGGTCGCGCAAGTAAAAAGTCATATGTACTTGCAAAGAGACTAGTTGATTTATCTATATTGCATGAGTCTCATGTAATTGGTTAACTATATTTAACATCCTTAAAGGGCAACTCCGCTTAATTTCAAAGATTTTGAGATAGTGGCTGTTAAGAATGGAACCTTCGGCGACCTTCTTCCGAGTTTCAACGCTGCGGAAACAAGTCAAGACGAGTCCGGGACCGTCGCCCGCTTGTCGGGACCGTCGCCCGCTTGTCGGGGCCTGCACGAAACGAGTCCCGACGAGTCCGGGACCGTCGCCTGCGTGACTGGGCCTGCGGCAACAAGTCTCAACGCGCCCGTGACGTTAGCGGGACGTGTGTGTGTGTGCGTGGTGGTTGGTGCGCTCGGGAAAGGGAGAGAGGCATGGCCTAACTGCTGAGAACTTTGGCTACGTCACACTGGACGACGGGTTGCTGCATCGCACTGGCTGCCCTGGCGGGGAGTGAGGGAGAAACGGACCCTATATAAGGCGGAGCGCGAGGCTGCTCCGTTGTTCTCTCTTGGATTTGACGACTGTATCGCTACCATGTAATTAAACCGTTCATTACGTTACCAAGTCTCCCACCTCCACTGAACCCCTGGGTTCTTCACTTCGGGGATTGGACGTCGTCACGAGACAGGAAACCTCCGGACGTGCGGCCTAAACCCCGCCTCGAACATGGCCAATTTTGCTTTTTGAAGCACTCAAAAACAATCCCCAAACCTTTGTTTCGCGAAAAATAAAATATTTTTCGTGTAATTTTACTCTAGCCATGATCACAAACCGAAACCGAAACGGTGGCAAAGCCGGACAACATTGTATATTCGGCATCACTCAGCATGTACACCCACGTGATATACAAGGGGAAGAAGGAGCTCCCCTCTTTTCAGGATCCTCCTTTGTGCCTCCTGGAGTAGCACAGGCGTCGCTATTCTCCTCCCAGAAGATTATAGAAGATTAACCTGTCACTCAAAATTCTTACAAAAGCAGCTTCCCTCTCCTCCTTTTACTTGGTGTTCAAAAGTATGCCATGTAACACAAGCCGCGCTCAACGAGGCGATCGGCTTATCAGTAGTATCAATAGTCGAGCGCCGGGCCGGCCGAGCGCGTCACTCACGTCTTTCACGGCGCTGGCGCCACCCGTGCTCTCCCCGGAAAAAAAAACAAGATTAAAAAAAAAAAAGAAAAACAAAAAAAAAGAAGCTGTACATGTTTGATGACGTCGTGGACGTGCCGGTAGAAGGAATTTGGAGGAAGCGGAAACGCAGCCGGGCAGTGTTGTCTGGCCCGCACGTCTCATCCAAAACCAGCGGATTCGTGCTTGTCCAACTACGACAGCGATTTTAATGAGCTTCTAGGCGGAATTCCGTCGTAATATTTGCCACGGGGGTTTTATAGATGATAACAAAGAGAACTGTATAGTTTTGCACTACTGGAAAAGAAGCGGAGTTGCCCTTTAAAGCTCAAGCCTTCTAAGTAGCTTAAACCTGGCAAGGGTCTTAGCTGAAGCCAAGAAAGAGAAAAACCTTATGTTAGAGGTATTTTTTTACCGCAAAGACGCATAAACCAGATATACCATTCCGCACAGTAGTGTCGGAGCGAGATTCCTGGCTCAGGGCAGTTTCAGGATATCTGGAAGTCCACCTCAACTCACTGCAGATTGATGACCCTTTTAACATTCCAAACTCAATGTCTGTTATAAAATTCTTAAAAGACAACAACCCAGAAAGATGTCGCGCATTTAGCATAGATGTGGAAGAGTTATATTACTCTATGCCCCATCATGAGCTCATGAAGAGCGTAAAAGAATGTATTTTTGAACGCAATGATAAAACGAGGTATAGGACCAAAAGTGGAGTCACAGTAGAAGGGTTCCTTGAGCTTTTGTCTATGTATCTAAAATCCACGTTTATTGATTGGCAGGACAACGTTTATGTACAAAAGTCAGGTGTATCTATATAGGTTCAAGAGTGGCCCCTATGCTGAGCAGTATTTTTCTAGGTAAAGTTGATAGGGCCCTTGAGCACAGGCTGGCGAAGAACACCAAAAAGGTTCTCAGATATGTAGATGATTATTTGGTTTTCGTAGAAAAAACAATTTTAGTAGAACAATGAGTGAAATGTTAAGGACGTTTGCGGAGGAAGGGTTAGGACTCCGCTTCACTTCAGAGACTCCTAAGGAGTACAAAATCCAGTTTTTAGACATCCTAGTTGACGTGAAAGAAGATCGTGTATGCTGGATGCACCACCCCACATCCACGAAGAAATTACTAGACTATCGTTCAGCACACTCAAAGCTCGTAAAAAACGGTATTGCGTATTCCTGCTTACAGTCAGCGTTGACGAAAACCTGTTTTCATAAGATGAAAGAAAGCTTCTCAGTACAGGTCGCTAGACTCAGAGACTCTAATTTTCCCGACTCAGTTATTACTTCAACCTGCGATAAGGTGACTCCGTATATCAAGATTGATTCCAGTAAACCTGACAAAGAAAAAGCCAAGATAGACAAAAAGAACGTCGCCGTTATTCCTTACATCCATCGTCTTTCACACGGGTTAAAGGGAGTCGGTTTGAGGTATGGGGTCAATGTAATTTTTTCAGCGCGTAACAAACTGAGTAGAATTATAAACGTGGTTAATAAGCGTGCTGACAGGAAAAGTAAGCCAGAACTGTTTGGATGTCGCGTCAAGCATGGCATGAAGTCCGTGTCCTGTGCACAGGGGACCGTTTATGAAATACCTTTCTCATGCGGTCACTCGTATATAGGTCAGACGGGATGTTGCCTCAACATTCGTCAACGCGAACACCACAGTTCATTAAAAGGTAACGCGTACTCCCATTTAGCTGTCCACTGACGTGATTGTGGATGTGAGCCAAAATTTAGTGACACAAAAGTGCTGTTTAAACACAAGGATCAGCTATCGAGGGAGCTAGTAGAAGCTTATCGTATAGCAAAACGAAAACCCGGGTGCGTAAGCCAACCATCCATTGGCCTAGTGGACAGTGAGGTAATTTGTTTGGACATGGGTTGACCTGAGAATTGAACATCAAGATTGAAGATCCAAGAAAGAAGAAAAGAGGAAGACGCGATGACTTATACCTTTGCTGGTGTTTTAATGTACTCGTGTGTTTTAATTTGATATGATCTACAATGGTGCGTGCTGAATGGCGAATGACTGGAAGAGGGAAAAAAAGAAGCCGACCTCGCGTGAATTTCTATGTATGTGTTCTGAATAGACAGTTGATAGTCAGCGCCTCGTCCTGTGTGTTCCTCCTTCTTGTCCGTGTGATATTCGCGCTGTTTTTCAAAATGAATTTACTAAATAAATATCTCGCGTAATGGTTTGATACAATAGGATTAAAAAGGCAATACACAGATGAAAGGCTGAAAATGGACACAATAAGAATCGCAAACTTTCGATGTGCCAGCTTAAAAAAGATGACACCATACACAAAAAACACTATTCACACTGCTGGACTTAAAACTGTTTAACGCTCCTCTTTTTCTTTTTCTCTTGTCGAGTAATTAATATCGGCTTTTTTTTTTCTTTTTTTTATCGCGTAATTTATCATTTATTTTTATTTTTCTTCAAGCCGCTTTTCGATTTCTGCTTTTCTTGGGGGGTGAGGTGGTTGTGAATGGTGTTTTTTTGTGCATGGTGTAATTTTTGTTTCGTTGGTCCATCGAAAGCAATGAACCAACCATGAACCGTGACAAGAATTGCAAACTTTTTTTTTAATGTTTTAATACTGTGACTGATACGACGCGCAAAACACCTTTCATTCCCATGTGTTCTGTACCAATCGCACGAAATTTTTTTCTTCTTTTTTTTTAAATTTCATTTAAAGGCATGTTAAAAACTGGGAAGGTAAAATAGTCGTAATGATATAGCCGCTCACATCCAATCCTGCCAGCTGGGAGACAATTTTTTTTTTTTTTTGCCCACATGACGCGAGCAATAGTCCCTGACCCGAATTTCTGCGGCCTCGGTGGCTTCGTCCTCGACTGTAACGCCGGTAAAGCTCACTGCAGCTGTGACAGATTGAGCCCTTAGTACGACCTAGCACATCCGGTGGAATAGGATTTTGACGTGATAAAAATGTTCAGCGCAGAGATGGCAAAATTACTGTCAAAAAGGAATTAAACTACGTTAATAATTGCTCTTCTGAAAACTGCAAAAATGTAATTAAATTACATGACAAATTACCACAGACTAAAGATAATGAGATTACATTACAATTACTCTTCAAAAGTAATGAAATTACTTTGAAATTACTTTGACATTATTTTTGAATACCCTGAGGCAGAGATTCGCGCTCACTTTATTTACCGCCTACACCAACACGGTGTGTACAAAACAAGCCCTCGTTTGCCCACACAGCGCGTGTGCAAGAACCAGATCCGGGAGAAGCGAGGCGCTGCGCATGCGCAGTGCCGACAGCAGCGCAACCGCAGTGAACTCAGATCTTCCTGTTTACACCGCAACAGCCTTATGTGCCTCAAAGTGAAACATATTGAACAGTGGTTTTGCTGGCGCACACGGCATAAGTCTTAAACATGAATAGCTTCTTTAGATGTGACTCAGAAAGACAGTAGACTCACCGGTTTCGCTGTTCATTCAATGTTGAAGGCTCTCACTAAAAGGGTGATATGTTTCCGTCTTCCTGATTTAGAAGTTGTAGCCCGTGTCAGTTTGTTAAATCGGGCAATGGCAGCTCGTTCTTGCAAGGAGTCGTCTCGTGAAACGTTTCCCTTCCGCCTCGGACGCAACCTAATAGACCGATCTCACCAGGTAGTTTGAGAACGCCACCGCTGTCGCCATGCATCGTGGGAGCTGTAGTCTTTCTGCACGCGCCACAACCCCGCTGGAGGTCTGCGCGAGCAGAGCACGAGGCAGCATGAGCTGTCTCGTGAACTGGCGTCTGCCTCCTACGAACTACAGTTATGGCGGCGTCACGCATGCGTGGAACGCTTGGTGAGATCGGTCTATTCTTTTCTTACGAGAGGGCGACGTGCGCGACCGAAAGCGTCGCGGTGGTCGACCTTCCACGATTGGCCGAATGCTGACTATGACGTCAGCAAAGGAGTTCTTATGGACCGAAATAAGACGAACGTGAGGACTTCAATTTTGACGGTGTTGACAGTGTTGGTTCAAGAACGCTATGATTTCAAGCTTCCGCCATGCTAATACAAACACCTTCGAGCTTGTTGTTCGCAAGGTAATGACGTCACGAAAGGTAACCGTACGAGGGCGCCACCGAAACATCTCGCCGTTAATAGACCTTTCCAGAAAAGGGCTACTGGCCGGTTTCATTTTCAGTGTTCGTGCGTATCGCGCGTGATTTGCTCGCTTTCCGAAGCGACGCACACGCGCGTACTGAGCTGTGGATTTGTAAACATTGGAAAGGTCTATACTCGGCGATAACTTTTCTTGGCAATGCAGTGGAGAGGAGGGGAGCTCGCGCACAGCTTTATTCAGCGCTCAAAATGGGAGACGGAACGCGTGCTTGTACCCTCAACTGCATTGCCAAGAAAGGTTGTCGCCGACTAGAGTTGATCTATTCTCGGTCATTCCTTTCAAGGAGAATTTTCTCCAAACATCCTAAGAGTCTAAGTTTTTGCGCAATATTACACAAAGGGCCCGGATAATTGCTAAGCAGAAGCGTCGCCAGTTGGGGAATGGCGTGAGCTTCCTAAATTGTGTACTTCCCAACAAACGGGGGGCGATATCTGCTCGTAGGCTTATTTCCGAATAAACTTCCCAAGGGAAGGCAGCTAGGCATACCTCGAGCGGCACCTGCCTGCTCGAGGACGCACAAAACATTCCAGGGCTTTGAGAAGGCATTTGGAATTAAATATTTCTTCCGGTCGTTTTTTTTTTTTCACAATGGTCGAAGCTTACGGTTGGACCTTGCTTGTCGAAAGTACAAGGCTGGGGATATGTTTGTCCTGTCCTTTCAGGTTTTAGATCATGTTTAACTCACTGGTGATGTGCCCGTCACCTTGCAGTCTATGAGCCGTTCATCCCTGAGCTGACGCACTGTCAGCTTAGAGATGAACGGTGGAAGCTACGTGTTTGTTGAAGCAGTCAGACGTCTATCGTTCGCCACTTAACCACGCTCTCGTTGATACCCACGCGTACAGAAAGAGACGGGACACGTGATTAAAAGAAGGTGTTTGATTGGTTCTGGTTAGCTTGCAGCTCTCACAGCACTGTAAGCTTAGGGATGAACGAAATATAGTATCGTCGTGATGACGCGACGCCGTGAATCTGTCGTGCCTGGAGTTCGTCAGCCGTTGCCTTCCAGCGATGTCTACACGCAAGCTGTTCTCCTTCGCCTTTCCAGCCCTCCTTTGTGCGTCTGTCAAGCTCTTCGTACAAGGCTTTGCGCTCAGGTGGCCGTCGATTATTTCCTCTGATGCTCTTTAACAACATTTCACCGTGCAAAATAATTTTCTCTTCTTTCTTAAACCTTGCAAATGAATTGTCTAATTTAGGACAAAAGTAATTTAAAAAGTAATGAGTAATTTTCTCGAAATTACTGCCTGAAAGTAATTCATTACATTACTAAATTACTAACCTAGAGAAGTACTTAATAACATTACTCATTTCTCCAAAAAGTAATTTAATTACTGTAATTCCATTCCAGTAATGTGATTACTGCCATCTCTGGTTCTGGGTTGTCGTTTCTTGTGTCTTTTTTTTTTTTTTTTTTATTAGCGCGACCGTTTTAGGCAGCAAACCTAGGTTCACCCCAGACTGCAGTGGTCCTATGTTGGCTAATTAGGTACCGATATTGGCGTAGTTCGACAAGCACGACGTGGTGCTATATTGTCCCAGTATTGAGAATCAATATTGGCCTTTGCTGTGGACGCAATATTGATCAATACTGATACACATTTTCTAGTCAATACTGGTTACGCCTATACGTTTTACGAAATAATTACGCATAAATGACAGAACACGGACTGTCCGTGTTCTATCCTTTCTGTGTAATTATTTGGTAAACTATATATCCAATACCAACGCGCTCACACTAAGAAACCGTGACTACACCTACATCACCAATATCCACCAATATTGGTAGATGTTTTCTAGCCATTATTGGCTAAAGCAACTTCTCCAATGTTGGCTACACGTTCCCCGATGTTGCCCTATACTGGTACACTTCTTCTAGCCAATATGTTGCCTACATTACCTGCCCCAATAATGTCCTATATTGTTACATTCACTCTAGCCAATATTAGATATAGCCCCTCCAATATTCATATAAATATTTGCCTATAAATGCTTTATACACACGTCATCACGGCTGCCATTGCTGACTTCTTTTGTCTTACCGAGATCCCGAGCCGCTGAAGCGGGCGTTAGAGAGCCCACAGATGTCTATGCTGGGAAGGACACAGTAAAACCTCAAAGGGCAAGAACCCGTCCTGTTGGGATAATCATGAATTGAAGGGAACGGAATAAGAAGAAACAAAAAATTATGAGCCATTCCACTCTCTGAAGGTGGATGACCAGCGAAGCTCTTTAGCACACGACGCAGACCAACACCACACAGACCCGCCCCGAGGAGCCGGAGAAAACTAGACACGCGCGACGGGACCACCACCTGGCGGAAACTAGACACGCGCGACGGGACCACCACCCGGCGGAAAGTAGACACGCGCGACGGGCTCGCCATCCCGGGAGAGCGGAAGGAAAGGAAACTAGGCATGCCAGCACTTGGAACGACGACAAAGAGAGGGCGGTGCGAGTGTAGGCATGGTAAAGCCCCTCTATCCTGTGAAAAGTGGCGCCATTCATTGTTGTAGAAATGCTCGAGGCACGTGCCGCGCGCCACTTCTGGTAAATTCATGGCGTCTGAAATCTAGCTCAGTGCTGCGCTGTGCCGCAGTGATCTTCCCAAGTGCTGCAGGTTGCACGCAAAGCCGGATTAAGGCATTGCGGGGCCCTGGGCTAAGGACGCTTCAGGGGCCCTAATGATGATGATGATGGCGACGATGATGAGGATAATGATGTCTGGTTAAGGCAATGAACCTGGGAAACACTGCAGTTTCCTTTATTTTTTAATCAATAGAAATTACAGTCTATATTTTTCAGTGTCATCGACAATTTCATTACATTTCGCATTTGATTATCGTCTAAGGGATAACTTGTTGCGTTTCTATTGTCAACAATGATCGCTCTGCCACGTAGGCATAGACCGAAGTGCAGAACAAAACCATTTCATTGAGAAACATTTTATTCAAACAATCACGCTCGAAATTGGATTAAAGTGCAAAAAGGTACCGCAAATATACGAGTATTAACAATATTTAATTGCAGATTTTAGCTATACCAATGCGTACATACCGCATAAATTCACTATGCAATAATATCTGTGATTTGTCAGTTTCTCTACGTTGCACAGGAACGCAAGGGCCATCATGTTGTACCGTTTTACATGTCTCCGTGCAATACAGTGAAAGAGGGAATAAACAGCAGTGTTTGTCACGGGTGTCTTAAATACAACAAATAATAACAAAACTAACAAATATCTGAATGCGAACTAACTTTACATTCAAAACGGCATCTTGCGACTCTTCAAGCTTGAAAATTCAGATATCGTCTCGTGGAAAGATATCTAGATAGCTAGAGAATTCAACTTTTTCTCGCTGAGAGTGGAGCGAAGGCAATTCTTAATCAAGCAAAACTTCGAAAATGACCGTTCGCTCTCGCAATTCGATACAGGAAAAGACAGGTATATTCTAAGGGTGACGGAAACATTGGGAAAAACGCTTACAATGTCTCGTTCCAGCAGAAGTTAGAAAAGTCTTTGTGCACTTGCATTTTGTAAAACGCAACTCTTCAGATAGTGCGAGAACTTAACGACTTTAGTGCGAAAGGTCGACTTGAGTTCCTCCTTGTAGGCTTCAGCGAGCCCATCGCTTTCCGAAATATTTTTAGGTTTCTTTTTTTTTTTTTTTTTCTACGAGTTGCATGGGGGCCTTCAGAGAGTCGGGGGCCCTGGGCTGCAGCCCCTTTAGTGTTAAAAAAGTCGCGAAAAGGAATTTTAAAACGAATTAAACGATTAGCATAGAGCACCTGGTGGATGTCGCTAACGCCTCGTTTGTAATGCTCGTCTAGGAACCTTGACAACTAGTGACGGAGGTTGCCTCGTTTTCGGCCACGACGAGAGAAGGGGGGAAGGAGGAACTCCCCTCTTCCCGAGAATCCCGTTTATGTGTCGCAGAAGTCGCTATTGTCTCCCTAGAAGATTATAGAAGATTAACCCGTCACTCAAAATTCGTACAAAAGCAGCCGCTTCGATGGCTGGAACGACTAGGCCATCCTCTCCACGTCAGCCTCTCCGTAGCTTTGCTCGTCTTGAGACGACCTACGTCACGATTGCGTTGGATGTCACGTGCTCTAAGCTGGGCCTTCTACGAGCGCTTGCCAGAGTGGGCCGTTTATAGACGCTTTGCACACGCGCCAGATTACGGCAGCCATTGCTGACCTTCTATTGTCTTATCCAGATGCCGAGCCATTGAAGCGAACTTTGACGAGCCTTCACAAAGGCCGATGCTGGGGAGAAGGACACGATAAAATCTAAAATGGCAGTGACCTGCCCTGCTAGGGTAATGATTACGTGAAATAAACGGAATAAGAGGCAACAAAAACTGAAGGTCAGCAATGGCGGTGCCCATGCACAGCTGCTGCAAAGCGTCTATAACGAAAAATACAGCCACCCGGATCAAAATACAAACGTGCGATTGTCATTTACGGATATTGTGGATCATATTCAACCTATTTTTGAACACGACGGGAATATTTCAAATTTCGTTGAACTATCCCTTTAGGGCATGGAAAAGTACCGCAATGTTCGTCGATGCACGAGGCACGTGCAACGTGCAGCCCTTGGGAAGATCATGGCGGCGCAGCGCAGCACTGAGCTAGATTTCAGACGCCATGTTCTTCCCAGAAGCGGCGCGCGGCACGTTCCTCGAGCATTTCTACAATGAATGGCGTCACTTTTCCTAGGACAGAAGGGCTTTAAAGGGATACTACAACAAAATTTCGGCGCTCATTTTTTGGTCTATATGTGTTCAAAAGAGCAGTACCACATGGAACATACCAATATCTTGTTAAAAAAGTCACGAAAAGGAATTTGAAAACGAATTAAACGACTATCATGTCGCTAACGCCTCGTTTGTAATGCTCGTCTAGGAACCTTGACAGCTAGTGACGGAGGTTGTCTCGTCTCCGGCCACGACGAGAGAAGGGGGGAAGGAGGAACTCCCCTCTTCCCGAGAATCCCTTTTGTGTGTCCCAGAAGTCGCTATTGTCCCCCTAGAAGATTATAGAAGATTAACCCGTCACTCAAAATTCGTATAAAAGCAGCCGCTTCGGTGGCTGGAACGACTAGGCCATCCTCTCGACGTCAGCCTCGCCGTAGCTTGGCTCGTCTTGAGACGACCTACGTCACGATTGCGTTGGATGTCACGTGCTCTAATCTGGGCCTTCTCCGAGCGCTTGCCAGAGTGGGCCGTTTATAACGAAAAATACAGCCACCAAAATCAAAATGCAAACGTGCGATTGTCATTTACGGATATTGTGGATAATATTTAACCTATTTTTGAACACGACGGGAATATTTCAAATTTCGTTGAAGTATCCCTTTAAGGCATGGCCGACGCGGGTCGCACAGCGGCAAATCTCTGAGAAACCTTTATTACGTACCTGAGAGTGTACTGACCTTGAAAATGGTGCCGATTGATAACTAAATGCGAATTCGGGTGGTCAATCGCCGGCGAGCCCTCGCCGGCGGCACCGGCAACCAAAACCGCGCCAGTGGCGCACCACGTGACACTCTCCACCCGCACACAATTCAGAAATTGAGACATAATGTGTTTCGTGAGAATAATAAAAAAACTTTAAGCACAATACTTGAAAGTACAAGTGTAAAAAAAAAACAAAAAAAAACGAAGCAGTAACAGCGGACAGGGAACGGAAGACCGTAGGAACAAACGAATGCATTACCAAAATGCGCGACATACAGATGACGAAATTCATATATACCAAAGCCATTCAGCAAAGCTCCACTTGCACGGGCAAGTTCTTAATTAGAAAGGACAAACGTCCTGTAGCATGGGTGAAAAATATCAAGTTTGTCAGAGTAATGGTTGAAACGCTCCGACATTATGATAATTTAGTTCATCGGATAAAAATTTCCGGATACGTAAAAAGATGATTGAAGCAGAGTAGGCACACGTGGAACCATAATGCGCAGTTCAGAAAGTAGGCTCGGAGAATAGACGAGGCCATGCACTCTTTTAAAACAAAAATAGTAAGTCAGGTTTCTCCCGGCGCAGGTGCAGGCTAGGCAAGCCAACATGCTCTAACGCAGCCTCAAAGTTAAACCCTAAAAAGAAAAAAAAAAATCACACTGTCTAATTGGGACACACGTGCAAAAAAAAAAAATTTTTTTCACGAAAAAAAAATTAGAGCAATTTTGACGGCGCGAAACCCGATTTGGTCGGTAGTCACCTCTTTTCCACTTGTATTCTCGGCATTTCGGGCGCGTGGAAGACAGGTGGATCGGCATCGCCTTCACGTTGTGGTGGAAAGAGCGAATGACCATCTCGGTGAAGTCGAAAGATCGAATGACTATTCCGTGACGTCATCGACTTTGCGCGCAGAATTGCAATAAATGTCTCGCCGTCAATATTGCTCTAAATTTTTTTACGTAATTTTTTTTCAAACGCGTGTTTTAATTAGTCTTTTTCTTAAAAAAAAGAAAACTTCCTTTTTCAGGGACCTTTTAATGTAGCGCTGTTTAAAGACAGAACCAAACTTTTTTTGCAGTCGTTCGATTTCTAAGGAGGGAGTTTTAGAGATTCCATCCTAAACAGCTTACGTATATTCTATCTGCGACGTGGATAACGAACAGTATACAACGTGTTAAAAGCAGTCGGCTTTTCGAACTCCCTGGTTAAGCGAGAGGCCCCACCCAACATTCGCAATGACGACTTAACCAGCTTACCAACGTGATCAGAGAAACGCGAGCCAGAATACCATGACTCCGAAATCTTTTATTATGCTTACTCGAACTACGTTGTAAGAGTTTACTGTTGATCCATCACAAACTGAGGTTTCACAATTTCTTACCTGAATAGGTGATTATTAAAACGTGCGCAAACAACATGTTAAGATTACCAGAGCAAGCGCATCAGCCTCTGCAGCATAACAAAAAAGTAACGAAAAAAATAGTCGTGCAAACACTTTCGAAACTTTGCAGAAAAGATAGGGTCCCCATCCCAGACGAAAAAAAAAAAAAAAAAAACAAATTGGAAACAGTCGTGGACAACGGCTAATAAAACAAAGAATTTAGCAGACAATACAAAGATACAAATCACCCAGCATGACCTCCTTCAACGACGACGATCGCGCGGGGAGTCGGTATGGAGCATGGAGCATTGAAAATGAGCCGGTGGTGGTCGCCTTCGGTGTTGAGTCCTCAACAAACAAAGCAGAAACAACACGACGAAACTATAAAAAAAAAAGAGCTTCAACCTTTTTTTTGAGCTTCGCGTTACACGTTTGTTTATTTGCTTTCGCAGCTTTGGTAGGAACTAAAAACGAAACAGAGGAAAAATAGCGTAGTCCAGCTCACACTGCCCGGTAAGTCGCACGGTGCAATCTGCTCCGTGCTAGCAGAGTGTGATCTCTTTTGCTTTCGCATTTCTCTTCCCAGTGACTTTTGCAGGTTGTTTGTTTGCTCGCATGACGAAGCAGTTACTTGTTGACGTACGTGTCCAGGCAATCCTTGCACACCATGCCTTTGTTTCGAGTGTCGATCAGCGGCCTCAAGCACGCCTTCAGCTGAACTCTTGTTTGGGGCAATATATCAGTGAAAGGTGTGACGAAGACACGCCTGATATTACCGGCTAAGTGACAAGCTAAGTCTTAAGGTAATGTCATTTTCGCATGCGAGTCGAGTATTTCTTGATCTTAAACAGAATGTCTTTCGATGTTTTTCATGTTTCTGATAGCAGTTGGATTTAGCAAGCATGATGACAGGTACTGGCTGCCCACCCGGCTACATAGGACTGAGTGTTCAGTTGTGCATCCGGTCTGTCGTCCGTGAAGTTTTCCGCCATCTCCGTGGAGTTGTCATAATTGTCTGTTGAGGCGTCAGTGTCGATTTTGAAGCCTGATTTGGATTAGCTATTTTAGTTTAATTTGAAGTAACGTAATTACTCACGTTTGTTCGGTCTTCGGGAAGCGGAAGAAGGATTTTCCACCAAATCGCAAAAGTTTGTTTTTGCAATGGTAGGCAGCACATGGTAGGCAGCACATCTCTAAGTATGCGCGCTGGTGTATGCCCGAGGGCGGCCGAATGATCAACACACGGTGACCCATAGCAGACTTGACGGCGTACTCAAATAAAATTCGAATAGAATTGTATAACGAGTTTACACTTTTTAATATATTTATCAAGTATCAAAAGCACATATGAAGATTTCGGATTAGAAACTCAATCGAAGGTGAATATAAGTTATCGCAGACAACTTTGAAAAAAAGAAAACAAAGACGTTTAGAACACCCTGTAACGCCGAATTAGAGCCCAGCTCTTGTGGAGGAGGAGAAGGAGGGAAGGGTACTGAGGGGAGATACCCCTGCTCCCTCCTCCTCACCTCCTCATGCTCTCTGATACTCCTCCTCCCCTGCTTCCTCCTCTTCCTCCTCCTCGTCCTTCACCTCCCCTCCCCTTCCTCCCCTCATTCCTCAGCTGCTCCCCTCCTCTCCTCGCCTCCCTCCTTCTCCTCCTCCCTCCTCTTCCCCTCCTCCTCCCCTCCCCCTCGTCCTCCCCGCGCGTTGCATTATGGGACATTTCCCATAATGCACCGCGCGGTTACGCCGACGGCGACGCCGCTAAAGCCGGAAAGGGGCGCTAAGAGCTGCGCTCTAAAAACAATACCAACAAAGTTGCAGACGACCCCCTCCAGATGCCCAGGCATAGAGTACCAGACGAACCGGCGGGAGTAGCGAAGGAAAGAAAGGCAAAACATGGTTAAAATTGCGCACAATCAGAAAGGAACAGTGAAGAGCCCGAAGAGAGAAATCTCTTCTCTTCCCTCTTCACTGTTCCTTTCTGTTTGTACGCAATTTTAACCATGTTCAATCATTACCAACTCGCCCAACTAACCACCTTACAAAAGAAAGGAAAAACTAAGCCAAACAAGTCAAAGCAAAATACACGATGGTTCGAACGTCAAGTAAACAAAAAAAAATCAGAAACAACAACACAAAAGCAAGAGGAAGAAAGAACGCGGCGGCGTAGCGTCGCCTCCAATATAAGAAAAAACTAGACTGAAAAAAAAAGAAAAATGTTTACAACTCCCTGTAACGCCGAATGAGAGCGCAGCTCTTGAGGAGGAGGAGGGTAGGGTACGGAGGGGACGGTATTCCTCTCCTCCTCCCTCCTGATCCACTTCTCCCCTGCTCGTCGCCTCCTCCCCCTCTTCTTTTCTTCTCCCTCCTCCTCCCTCATTTTCCTCCTCCGTCCTCCTCCCTCCTCCCTCCCGCGCTGTGCATTATGGGAAACGTCCCATAATGCAACGCGCGTCACCGCGGTGCATTATGGCACGTTTCCCAATGCACCGCGCAGTTACGCCGACGGCGACGCGTCACGAAAAAGCGTTACACCGACGCGGTACGGTTACGCCGACGCGTCACTAAAAATCGTTACGCCGACGCATTACGGCTACGCCGACGCGTCACGAAAAAGCGTTACGCCGACGCGTTACGGCTATTCCAACGGCGATGGCGTCGCCGACGCGTAACGAAAAGGCGTTACGCCAACGCGTTACGGTTACGCCTTCCGTCGTGCTTTGACTGCGCGTGCGCGCTGGGGGTGCGCGAAACGCCTACAGAGAGTCGACTGAACATTTTCAACGCGAAGTAAACAGCGAGGACGTCAGCCGTTTTTCTGATGACACTGTCAACAGCAAGTCAGCAGACAAAAATCGTCGTAAAGTTAATAGAAAGTCAAAAACTTTTTTTTTTTGACTCGGGCTGAATACATTGATCAGACAAGTTTCAACACAAAATCAACAAACTTTCTGTAGACCGGGTCAACAGAAGGTCAAATTAAAAAAAAAAAAAAGTCAACAGCTTTTTTTTTACTCAGGCTGAATAAAATTATCAGAAAAGCTCCAATACAAAATCAACAAACTCTCTGTCGACCATGTCAACAGGAAGTCAGTCCAAAAGAAAGTTACCAGAGTCAACTAGAAGTCAACATGTTTTCAATAAAAAGTTAAAAAAAACATTTTTTTATAGGGGGCGAGGCATTTACCTCGTGTATTTGTGCAGCTTGTACTTCTACGCAGTAACGTAAATGAGCGGATATGGGATCCACTGGCAGCTTGTATGAACGCACAAAACTCGACTGTTGAACGCGTAGCAAAACCTGTTCTCCGAAGTCATCAGTGACGCTGCGTCTCTATCTGGTCCAATGTGAGTCGAGATCGGTTTTCCACTTGCATGCACCGCAATGTCTTCTCATGCTTGTGCCTCCTCTTCGTCCGCTTTTTTTTTATCTGTTTATATTTATAGCCTACAACGTTTACCTGCAGGTGGCCCGATTTTCCACCTTAGTACGTTTCGACAATCGACATCAAAAGCGCGCTCTAAGAAATCGAAACTAGATGACTATGGTCTTGCGGGTTTGTAAATGACTGTACATGGCCCCTAGACTGTAATCTCCACGACCAATGTAATTTAAAAAAAAAAAACGTAAAAAAACAACAACAGAAAAACAGGGCATTGAGGAGATGATTGTTCATTAAACGATTCTTTTCTACTTTCGCTAAATGCTATTTAGAATCACTCCCTAACATTAAAAAACAAATAATCTTGCCTTAGTTTTCATTTCGAAGCAATATCAGTCGGCAAATAAATTCCAGGAATATGAACATCATTCATCCCTTCAACTCGGAGCAATCCATGAGCCGCGTTGGACTGTTTCAGGTGGTTGGTTTCGATCCCACAATTACGCCATCAATCTTTTTTTTTTTTTTAGCTTTTTTAACTAATTATATTTTTGAAATCGTCGGCTTATATTATTTTCGGCACGCTGTTTAGTATCGCGAAATTCAGAATACTTATTGTGAAGTGGGCAAATGAAAATGCCGTCAAAACCAAGATTTAAATATTCCCGCGCTTTTCAATGCCGTGACGTCAGGGGAAGGCAGGCTTGCGGGTCGAGCGGACGCTGTAAAAATGGACTATGCCGAGCGTTTGTTACGTGCTGCGGCGCGGGAGCTGGAGTGAGCTTCCAAAGCATTCGTTCGACGCCGTGCAACTGTTTGTAATCAGCACAAAGAGTGAACCCCTGCCTTCCCCTGACGGAAATTGTTCATTATTGCCATTAGTGCCTTTCACTTTGAAAAGCACGGTGAGAACCTAAACTGCTAATTCAATAACCCCCCCCCCCCAAAAAAAAAAAAAAAAAAAAAGAAGTATTTGTGTGTATGGCGAATACCTTGCTCGCTATCCGAATCGACGAATAAGCCTGGGCTCGGCTGGAAAGATGGCATTCTGGGTTGTGACCTTGTAAACGTTAGAATTGTGTATAAGCATCTGTCAGCGTCTGCAAAAATAATCTAAGAAGAAGCAATGCACAGACACAGCTTCTTGTCAAAACGCTAACAACGTTTTTCTTTGGTCGTTGTGCAGAAAGGCCAGCGTCAGCGTTTTTGGGACGGGAAAATCTTGATTGGTCCATAAGTGATTCATCTGCCTCAAAGAAAGAATTCGAAGAATTTTAAACGGAGCGGGATCGTTTTTTTTGTTGTTGTTTTTTTTGTTTTTTGTTTTTTCGCCACAATTGTTTATTTACAATTTGAAAATGTGACTGTTGGATACATGCGAGTGCGGTATGTAGACATGCTCAAATGGCAAAATATCTAGCTACATGCCATACCTCCCGGACAGACATTCCGGTAACAATTCATTTACAATCTATATTGCTCAAAGTTTAGAACAAAATACATTAACACGGTGCAGCATCAGCGATATCAAAGTGCGGAGCATGCGAATAATGCAGATAGTCTTCCCGATACATAAACATTAAGTGCAACTTTGCGACCTTTCACCCGGGCGTTCCTTAGTTCTTTTTTTCTAATGGTACCGATTCTGAAGTGGCAATAGTCCAGTCCAATTTGTTCGTAAAATGACGCCATGCGGGTTTAGAATTCAATGTGCACTCGGTAATATCTGTCCTTGATCGCAATATAGTGCGTGGGGATTTTTGCAAAAAATTGGAGCGGCGAATAATAAATACTAGCTATAATGTCGTTTTACCTACCTGCATATATATCACAATAAAAAATATAGACGCTCTCTTTTGAATACCTTGAGATCAAGAGTGATTCAAAAATGCCCCATACGACAATCGTCAAAACCTCGTCGAACTTTCGCGCTTCTTTGAGGTTGCTATTTTTTGTTTTCTCAGAAACTAAACATGTCAGGACATTAAAATAAAAAGCATTGTTTTTCTTGGAACATTCGCCACGAAATAAAAAAAAAATTGAGGCAAAATAAAAAATACGACTGCAACTCGTTGCCTGAATACAAATGAAACCGCCCATTCATAAATAAATATATATATATATATATATATATATATATATAATATATATATATCAGGGTGTCGAACCGGAACCGAAAACCGGAACCGAACCGGTATTTTTTCCGGAACTGAACCCGAACCCGAACCGTTATATTGTTATCGCGATGAACCCGAACCGGAACTGAACCGGAAAAAAATAACGGTTACCGGCTCATGTCAAAACGGTTCGGCCACACGCTGTTGACAATGGATGTGCTATCAATGCCATTTGTTTTTTAAGTGCCGTCAACTGACACACACCTCGCTTACATATTTTTCTTTTTCACTAAGTCTTAGGAATATAAACGCTGCATCCATGAATCTATAGGAACCAGTATTGCGCTGGTCGCGGCTTGAACGGAAGAAAAAGAATTAGAAGGCTGTGCAAAAAAAAAAAAAAAAAATATCGCGTCACGGGATTTCATTTTCCTACAATGTCGTAAATCCTAAATGCTGCTGTGTGCTCATTTCACAACACGTTTCTAGAACGCGCGAGTTCTTGAAGCTTGCTTCCATCGGAATGAGAAAAGAAAAGCCTGTGGAGTTTGCTAATAATGCATCCGGTTTCGTATAGGCACCTAGAACCTAACATATTTGTGAGACAGCGAACTCTTCTATTTTAATATTTATCCTATTACGTCCTTCTGGCGTTGCGTTTGGTGAAGTGTTTTTCATATTCCGTATCTTGTTTAATGAAAACTTCTTTAAGGGTCTAATTTGAGTTACCGAAGGCTAGTTCAAATAAAGAAAGCTGTATTTTCTCCCCACTGTTCCTTCAATTGCTTACACGCCGAGGTGGCGGGATAGTTAGCGAGTTCTACTTGTAAGTGGGTTTGTAAGGAGGTCGCGTATTTTACAGCTACTGCGTCGGACCCAATTAGATGAAGTCCGAATGCGTAAACGTCGGTGAGGTAACCGTTGAGTGCACATAAAGAAACCATTCCTGGTAGAAATCCCTGAGCCTTACACTACGATGTAATCCCGTTTCGTATGTGCTGATTTCAGATGTTTTATTTGTAATTTATTTTGATGTTGCAATTTTTCATTTATAATTTCCGAACCGGTTCGCGAACCGGTTCAGAGCCCCGAACCGGTTCGCGAACCGGTTCGCGGATCGAAATAATCGAACCGGAACTGAACCGGAACAAAATAAATTTACCTGAACCTGAACCGTAACCGAACCCGTATTTTTTTCGGTTCGACACACTGGTATATATATATATATACACTATACGTGTGTGTGTGTGTGTGTGTGTGTGTGTGTGTGTGTGTGTGTGTGTGTGTGTGTGTGTGTGTGTGTGTTTACTTTGAGCTTTTGCAGTAATATAAATATTTAGCAGGAAGAGAAGGTAGTTCAGTATCGAAAATCACTGTGCTATTGAGTTCCGCTGCAGCCAATGTTTCCCCTTACTGTGCCATGGTGTGGGTACGTCTTTGGGAGTCGGAACAATTGCGTTGCGATGAGGAGAGGGTGCCTCTTCTAGTTACAATCCGCAAACTGTTCGTTGGCAGTACAACTGAACCAAGTGAAACAAACTATTATAATATATCTTCCGCGAGTGGAACAAACGAGTGTAACCGAGCAACGCAGTAACGGGCGTGTTATTACCAAAGTAATTATTTATCACTAAATTTATTTTGAAACATGAAATATTGATGGGCCAATCCATCCGATTACTGAAAGGAATGCTGACGAAATGATTACTGTACATCCGTATTTTCTGGGCTATAGTCCGCGCCCGATGTAGAGTCCGCACGCCGTGCATAGTCCGTACCTGCATGGTGCTAATAGTCGACAGGAAATTCTTCTCATACATGGCACACCTTGACAAACTCTGCTCTCTTAGCTCACAATGAAGCTTGTATTATACATAAATCACCATTAAAGGGCATCTCCGCCGTAATTTTGATGGTCACCGATTTCTATAAAATTTTCACCGTGTATTTGGATGCCTTTCCTGAGAATGTGTACAAAACATCTCGGAAAAATATTAATTGTTTTTAGAAGAAAATGAATTTTGAAATTTACATGTACACACCCAAATCACTTGCTGCAGCCCTACTGGCAACACTGAGCAAGAGCGGCACACGGAGGCTGCCATGATGGCGCTGACGTTGCCGTGACGTCACATGTTGGTCAGGGTGCTTGCTTTGTAGCTAGTTGGTGCTAGCGACTGTCTGCTTTTTGCTTATGTTATCGGTTAATACAGTTATGTAAGAGCGCGTAATGGCGACTGGAGGAAATTGGTGTTGTGTGTGGAAGCGTCGCTTGAAAACACGGTCTTCTAAAACCGTCTTTTGTCACACCCCAAGATATACCAAAAAGTGCCTAAAGTGCCTCCAATTAAAAGGCATAACGTCGATCAGTTTTTCTTGGCGTGCTAGCAACAAAAGCTGCCTTACCATTCCGCTTCGGAAGCGGCATCTGGGTCCACATGGCGGCGGATCACGAATGTAGCCGCCGCTGGCGGTTTTCTCGGAGGCGATGTCGGCGGATCGTATGAGAACGGGTTATCGTCATCGTCCTCAACATCTAGCAGCATATCCTCATCGTTGCTCGATTCAGACGAGCCTGATGAGTCCTTTTTTATCCGCGGCCCGAACACAAAACAGTGACCTGGCCAGGCTCAAACTGCACACGTGCGAGTGTTTATACCATATGTGACGTCACGTCAAAATGGCGGACCAGTCGAGTGGCAAGTTAGTTTCGGTATCGGTTTCAGCGTATTTTAACGATTATAAATTATGTAAACAGTTTTTTAATGATTTAACCGCCGCTATAGGCTAAATTTTTAGTACCCTTTCTGAAAATATGTTTTGATAAAAACGCTCCAATTGACGGCGGAGCTGCCCTTTAACATACTCTTGCATTCTCAAAATCGGTTACATCTTCTCATAATGAACCATCTTGAACAACAAAATTCCTGTGTACAGTCCGCACGCGTACGTAATCCCCACAGCCAGAAATTTCAACTTTTAAACATCTATAGTCCGCGGACTGTAGCCCGGAAAATAGATCCTCTATCGGTAGTGCGGGTTCACCCACTTCAATTTTCTCGGCGATGTGAAGAGGCTAATATTATAAATTTCTGGCTAAACATTCTTCTAGTCAAACATAGTAGACACCGCAACTCCAACAAACGAACCGCACCACGACACGGGCAGCATAGGTGATGAGGGGTAGCGACTCTGACGAGACATTCCGATCACCCCCCGCCCAGGCATTTGCTTTCCCCTTGCGTCCTGGTGCAGAATGCATCGTTAAGTTCTAAGGCAGTTTTAAATACCTATACCCCGAGAATTGTTGTTTGTGTTAATTGTGGGTTACATGGTCCCAGTGCACTGCCAGAATGCCCGGCGGGAAATGCTTTACTGACCACGCGTGCTATCTTGGTAATATGCATGACCATGCATGTTATCTTGCTCGCTTATTATCTTTCAGCGTCCCCTGGAATGTTTTGGCGGAGTGCCGAAAAAGGCCCGCGCCCATACGGAGCGCGGTCGACGGCGCAAAACCGCGAAGCTATCGCTGTAAAAGCATTTCATACCTTAAATCACGCCATTCTGCGCACGCTATAGTTTTTAGTGCTGGGATGCCGGCCAATGTAATCAGCATCTTCATTGGGTCTACCAGAATGTAAAAAAACTAATGTTGCCTTGCTTTCCAGAAGCAACCACGTCAAGCATGGTTTCGACTATAGCCATGAGGGAGGCGCTGAAAGTTACTACTGCCGCCTTGAAATTTGGGAGTCGCCATCTGAAGGATGTTTCGCCTAAGACAAGGTTAGAACACGAAACTTCTTTGTATTGTGGCTAGCGAGCGAGCTGACTTTGCAATATCAAGATGCCACTGCGTAGATGATGGAGTCGTCGAAGCGAGGGAAAGGTACACATATTGTTTCCAATGACAGGTTAAGAGTTCAAAGCAACTTCCCTCCCGC